>NC_080572.1:129934023-130234023 GCF_030247185.1 Malaya genurostris
ACACAACTTATACAAAGGTTATATGCACATAGTTAGAATAAGCGGCAATAGTAAAATGATTCTATCGCAATTGTCAACTGCCTGTATAGAATCGGATCGCGAAACGAGAATAAGCGACCGTTTGTTGCTTCAGAGAGGATCCCCACAGCTGCGTGTTAACCTTTGATTCTCAGAAATGTCATCGAGAGAAATTCGCTCTTGCACTGGTGTCGATTCTATGTTAAATGAGCCATGCCAGGTTTTTGTTTTTGCGATGATTTCCGTTTCTCTGTGATGGCACTGATTCAATCGTTGAAGAGTTCCAGTGAACGTTCTTTGATACGATAAAAGCCATCCTTATTTATAAGGATACCAAAATGATTCCAGGCACACAGAAATACCATTCTTTCGTTCCGATTTCAGAAACCGCAATCGTCACAAGACTGCATTCGAATGACGATGAGCGTAGTTTTCATATAATTTTCAATAACTTAAAACCATGAATATAATTAAGAATTATTCATGTACATGTAATAATTGTAGATATAGCAAGCAAATAAGCAATTCATGGAAATATAAAAAATGGTGTTATAATTGAATATCCAAGTATCTCAAGAACAGCTAATTTTAGAAGAAAGGATATCATGGACAAATTAAATAATATTCTACTGTTTAAATGATTATCTTTCAACAAGAACTTGAAATTTTGAATATATCTGTGAATTGTTTCAGCTGTAACTTCTTCATTTTTCAAAAGGCACGGATGGGATAGCCATCAATCTGTAGGTTTCAATAAGAGCTTTAAAACAAAATTATCAAAAAAATTTTTTTAATTTAACTTTTTTGGTTCATTTTAAAATTATTGAGAAAAAAATAAAAAATTTTGTTCAGTGTATATTTTTTTAGAGTTCCTCATCGATTTCCTACAACTTCTTCCTGAACGCCATTTTTGTACAATTAACGGTTTCCGAGTTACAACGCTTTGGAAAGTGCAATTTTTGTGAAAGGAAAATACATACGCCCTTTTTAAAAATCAGTTGTGAGTCGGATTGACCTCTCAATCGGTTCAAAACTTATGGTTTGCCATACTGAAGCCATGTGTAAAGTTTCATCCAAATCGGAGAAGGTCGAGTCTGATGATCTGCTATGCATTTCTGGAATTGCTCTGTTATGAAAAAAGAGAAAAGCAGTATCACACCACTAGGTCGATTAAGGAGGTTTTTTTACCTTGTTTATGTGCATCTGTTAGATTTATATTATTGTAATAACTATTTCATTTTGTCTCGTTATTTGTTTCCTTAGTTTTATTTCGTGCCCGATCTAGTATTGGAATATGTAAATGGATTGTGAAGACGTGAATTATGATGATACTTGTCGCATTTGTCATCAGGAAGATACCAACAAAAGTGATTTTCTCACTTGCATGTACTGCTTTGCCTCTGCTCATCTGAAATGCCGTGGCATTACAGGTGTTGCAGCCAGTTAAGCAGAATTCCTTTTTTTGTTCGATAAAATATTCAGATTTGATATGCAGAAAAATTGTTGATATGCAGAAAAATGAAAAATCTCTCATATCCTCAATAACTAGCAAACTCAATACAACTATATCAAATGCTATATCTGCACAAATGCAACATGTACGGGAAGAGGTCGAAACCATAACTAATGCTGTGGAGTCTTCTTAAAACTTTTTGTCGGAGAAATTCGATGTTATTGCAAAGGATTTTAAAGACTTGAAGACTGAGAATGCTCGCCTGCAATTAGAAATTGAAAAATTTAAACAATCGCAGTCATCACTGATAGCTATTGTGAATAAACTTGAAATGAATTTCGATAGAGAAAATAAAAAGTCAGTTGCAAACAACGCGATGATACTTGGATCGCCCTCTCTCCCCAATGAAAATGTTACGGATCTTGTGTTGAAAATTTTTGAATGTATCGGTGTAAATATGTCTCAGGACTGTATTGTCTCCTCGTTCAGGTTATTTTTTTTATTCAATAATATAATGTATTTTTAGGCACACTGCTTAAGCTCTAAGATGCCAAGGGTATTTTCTAATCTTAATTAACGACTAACTTAAAACTAGAATAGTATCATTAGATTATGTCGTCTTTGATTTTCTAGAATCCATTATATGTTGCATGGGTCTTCCAGATGGCGCTATCTATGGCCGTTTCCTTTCGGTTCGTGTGGGTCCGCGGGAAACACCCCCAGGCTACGAAGGCCCGGCGGGTGGCCCGCATGCTGGTCATCGACTGGAGCGTAGAACCGTAGGCAGTGATGGTGATGTTACGGAAGAGAATGAAAAAAAATATTGTGGAAACCGAGGTAAAAAGGGGGTATGGAAACAAAATGTCTGAAAACTACAAAGATCTAATTAGTTGCCATCGAGATGGTGGTCGTTCAGGTTATATCCGAACAACAAACATAATAGTGCTGTTGTTCCAATTAGAGTTGCTTTCAAAACGGAAAATATGAAAGATGTGTTGCTGAATAAGAAGCAGGAGTATGGTCCCTTGCTTGCAACGGCAGTAGACAATATCAATGGTAGAGAAATGAGAGTTGCAATTCGTGAAGAGTTGTCCGCTTGCTCCTTGGAGTTAGTAAGGGAAATGCGGGAACAGCAGAGGTCATAGAAAATTTAATATGGCTTGGTCGCGGTGGATAATCTTAGTAAAAAAAGAAGATAATTCAAAAATAGACAAAATCAGTTGTAAACTAGACATTGCACGCATTATTAATTTATATAAACTGGACAATTCTGTTGTCTCATCGCCAGAACAAATAGTTCCCAAACGAAAAAGAAATTGAATATTGTTATATTTTTTTCAACTATTTAAACTTTTTCAACTCTTTTTTAACTTTTATATTTTCATTAATTAAATGGACAACACAAATCAGAAAAATTTCTCCCACGACAATATTTATAATTTCAATGATAGCTGCATTAGTAATGAAAAACAAACGTTAAAAATTTTACAGTGGAATGTTAGAGGTATAAATGAACTGTCCAAGTTTGACGTAATTCTATACAGGACCTATGGAATTGTAAAACTTCTATAGACGTTATTGTTATTGGAGAGACATGGCTTAAAAATGAAAACATCATTTCACGAAATACCACAATGTAGAGCCTATTTTGCTTGCAGCAATCACTCTAGTGGTGGATTAGCCGTATATGTGAAACAAAACATTCAACATAGGCCCTTATTACCGTTCTCACTTCCACTTTCACATTCACTTCACTTACATGTCACTTCACTTGATTTTCACTATTACCAGTATCACGCATAGTGAAGTGATCACTGTAGTGGAAAAAACTCATTTTTTCAACGAAATGTTGGTGGCGTGATGTTCGTAATGACATCAAGTTCATCCAAATAATTACTTTTGTCTTTGAAGCGACTTCCGTTCTAAGGACCTAAATTCACTTCACTCGATTTTCACCGTGAAGTGATACCGATAATAAGGGTCACAATCACTTCACTTGGTTTTCACCGTGTAGTGATACCCGTAATAAGGGCCATAGACTTATTAAAGTTCATACTCTTGATGGGTTCCATCACATACACATTGAACTGTGAGTCAAAGGACAGTTTAATGATGTTCATGGAGTATATCGCCCGCCCAGTTTTGACTTTATAGATTTTTTTGTATATTTGGAAAGCTTAATGTATGAAGTCCTACCTAAACGTTCGTGCTTTATTGCAGGTGATGTGAATGTCCCAGTTAATATGATTAACCACAACATTGTGATAAGATATAGGGCACTGTTCGATTCTTACAGTTTTATTTGTACAAACAGTACCAGACTAACTAGTAATAACATACTTGACCATGTTTTATGTAAACTTGACGACGTAAATCGAGTACGAAATGACACTATTTCTAATAACCTTAGTGATCATTCACAAGTATTATCTATTGTATTGTAGTAACTATTGAGCTTTTTGCTGAAAAGGATCCACTGTTACTGACAAAAAAGGTCATTAATCGTCGTCGTGATTAATCGCGAATTTTCAAGTTTTATGAACAGTGTTGATATCAATGAAAATGCAGAATCTATACTTCAATCAATAATGTATACATACAATCACTTGCTTGAGTATTATAGCAGAACAGTAACAAAAACTATCGAAGTGAAGGGTTCTTACTGTCCTTGGATGTCTTTTGACCTTTGGACTCAGATAAAAATAAATACAGGGTCCGGCACTCCAAGTGTAACCAATTAAAAAGGCCATCAATTCAGTTTGGTAAATTACTTTTACTTAATTCAAAGTACAAAATGTGTAAAAATAATACAAAATTCAGAATCAATTCACTTTTGCTCGATATGACCACCTTTTGCCTTGACTTGATGACTTGAGAGAGCAAAGGATTTGCTTCGTTTGGCCGAATGTGACTTGCAGGTATTTTGGCCCACTCGCGGACAATAACATTTTTCAGCGCCTCGAGACTGGTGTATCTTTTAGTTCGGACTTTGCTCTCCAAAATGGCCCAAAGAGAATAATCCATTGGATTCGCATATGGTGAATTCGAGAGCCATTGTGTGGACGTGATGAAGTTCGGAACGTTGTTTTTCAGCCATTCTTGGTTCACTCGAGCTTTGTGAGACGGTGCCGAGTCCTGCTGAAACGTCCATGGTCTGCCACCGAAATGTTTGTCTGCCCACGGCTTCAAAGCAACCTCCAGAATACTTTCCCGATAATATGTCGCATTTACCTTGACGCCAGGCTCGATGAAAACGAGCGGAGAGCGCCCATCTGCGGTTACAGCGGCCCAAACCATTATCTGTTGCGGGTGCTGCCTCCTGGTGGCCAATCGATGACTCAAATTCTCGTATGAACGGTCGGTCAAGTAAACCCTATCGTTTTGAGAGTTTACGAATTGCTCAATTGGAAAAAATTTCTCGTCAGAAAATACAATGTTAAGGTAGCGCTTCGCCGTGGTCACGGGAGTTCGCTGCCTATCCCGGGGTTTCACGCACTTTACCCAAAATTGTGAGAAAACGGTAAAGAAAACGGAAATTCCAAGAACATACGATTCTAGATAATTAATTTTTCTATCGATTCGTATACAAACTGCGCCTGATAAACGTTTTTATCGAAAGATTTCGTGCGAGTTTTAAAAATAAATTAGTTTTTCCTTATTCTTTCGCACGCACACAATGTCAACGCATGCATTGGGGTGTGAAAAATGCCACATGCGGTAGACGCTAACAACATTTCTTTTGTTTTCGTTGTCCGTTCTCTCTGTTGAGGTTTAACAAAACTCGCACGAAATCTCGCGAAAGAAAAGCTTTCTAACTAATATTTTTCGCCAAATGCATAGTAAAATCATTTACCTACAATCGTATGTTTTTGATTTTTCGTGAATCGGGTTAGTATTGGAGAAATTTGCAATTTAGAGTGAAATTTCGGCGACAAAGCAAGAGGAAGCAGTGAGTTGTCTCGTTTCGACTTGACCACGGCGAAGCGCTACCTTAAAAAAGCTTTTGACACGTTAAACCACACGATTTTACTTGAAAAGCTCGAATGTTATGGTATCAGAGGCATTGCCAACAGCATTATTCATAGTTAATTGACAAATAGGCAACATTTTGTATCCATTCATGGGGAACGTAGCAACCTTGCTTCTACGAAAGTTGGTGTACCACAAGGTAGTAATATAGGACCTTTATTGTTTCTCTTATACATAAATGATTTAAGCAACTTGAATCTTAACGGTACTCCAAGACTCTTTGCCGATGATACAGCCTTATTTTCTCCCCATCATAATATTAGTACCAGTATTAGTAAGCTCGATGAACAGATGTCCTTGGCAAATATTTCAACGCTAATTTATTGTCATTGAATTTACTTAAAACGAAATTTTTCGTTCCATGACCCTACGTTATCTTGGACTCATCATATAAGTTTTGTTGAAAAGCGTATCGCATCTTCCTGTGGAGAGTGAGATCATATGTTCCTCGGCGTGCACTTTTGAGCTACTACTATGCTTATATTCACTCACAACTTAATTATCTTGTATCGGTCTGGGGCCTTGCAGCTAGTTCTCATCTGAAAAATTACAAACTCTTCAGAATAGGTGTCTTAAAACTATTTTTAATAGACCTCCGCTGTTTTCTACGTTTTCATTGTACTCCGACAAAGCTCATAATGCTCTACCAATAGCTTACTTATGTGACATGCGCAATCTTGTTGTTCGTTCATGACACCACGACACATCGTAACATACAGTTTCCAACTCCAAACCATTTGTACGCGACGCGCCATAATGGCAACTTGCAACGCATTCGAACTCTGGGCCAAAGGCGTACTCTGTTTGTTGGCCCTACAAAATTTAATGCACTTCCTCTTGACATACAACAAATCAACATCCGAACCATATTTAGATCTAGATTGAAGCACTACTTTAGACAAAGACTAAATGAAATTTTTATACAATGGTTTTGAGATCAAATGTTTACTTCTTGAGTTATACGAAGTTTTTTGGCCAAATTATCAGTTTTTTGTCAATATCTGTCACAATTGATCTTGAAAACAAAATATGTTTTCAGACTTAGATTTCGCACGGTAATAGCTACCCAACAAGCCATAGATTGTTAAAATCCGTCCATTTTTAACGGAAATATCGATATTTTTGTGTAAGCGACTTTTCCTCCTATTTCAGCAGTAGGAGTCTTGAGCGTTGTATGACAAAGCAATGCTTGGGAGCAACGTAAAACACGATTTTTATAATGTAACACAATTGTTTTTGTCGTGAATACGACTTACTTTACTATGGGGTGCCTTTTCAAAATTAGCCATATGGAAGAATGGGCAGAACTTAATCGTGAATATCTCGACTTGTATTAATGGTGGCAACATAATTCTTTCACCATTTCATCAAAAATATGATCAGGAATTTAGGGTAATATTTTGAACAATGTGAGATAACTACACACAACTCAAAAATTAAGTTTTCTCAAAATTTGAAAATAATGCGGAAAACTCTTTACTTTCGATTGGATTTTTCGCGCAAGGACGACGATTTTGAGGCAGTCAGGCACATATCTTCAACTGAATGCGTATAAAAGGGAAACCGTGGCCGAAAATCGATCATTTCTTTTCATGCGTTCGGTGGAAGCAGACGTCGTGGGAGTTGAACCATCAACCAGCAGCGACGGAGAGTGCACCTTTTGCGTGGCTAAAACCTCAAACGCTCAGGTCGCAACTCTCATTCGCTTGCTGGCCATCAAGGCCGCGAAGACTGCCATTGCGAGAGTTAAACCATCAACCAGCAGCGACGGAGAGTGCACCTTTTGCGTGGTTAAAACCTCAAACGCTCAGGTAGCAACTCTCATTCGCTTGCTGGCCATCAAGGCGAGATAACTGCCACCGCGAGTGTTAAACCATCAACCAGCAGCGACGGAGAGTGCACCTTTTGCGTGGTTAAAATCTCAAACGCTCAGGTAGCAACTATCATTCGCTTGCTGGCCATCAAGGCGAGAAGACTGCCATTGCGAGAGTTAAACCATCAACCAGCAGCGACGGAGAGTGCACCTTTTGCGTGGTTAAAACCTCAAACGCTTAGGTAGCAACTCTCATTCGCTTGCTGGCCATCAAGGCGAGAAGACTGCCACCGCGAGAGTTAAACCATCAACCAGCAGCGACGGAGAGTGCACCATTTGCGTGGTTAAAACCTCAAACGCCCAGGTAGCAACTATAATTCGCTTGCTGGCCATCAAGGCGAGAAGACTGCCATTGCGAGAGTTAAACCATCAACCAGCAGCGACGAAGAGTGCACCTTTTGCGTGGTTAAAACCTCAAACGCTCAGGTAGCAACTCTCATTCGCTTGCTGGCCATCAAGGCGAGAAGACTGCCACCGCGAGAGTTAAACCATCAACCAGCAGCGACGGAGAGTGCACCTTTTGCGTGGTTAAAACCTCAAACGCTCAGGTAGCAACTATCATTCGCTTGCTGGCCATCAAGGCGAGAAGACTGCCATCGCGAGAGTTAAACCATCAACCAGCAGCGACGGAGAGTGCACCTTTTGCGTGGTTAAAACCTCAAACGCTCAGGTAGCAACTCCCATTAGCTTTTCGGTAGTCGTAACGAGAAGTTCAAATTTCAGATATTAGTTCCGCAATATAGGTTTAGTATTCAGAGCCTGCGTGCTGTTTTTAATTTCAGTTTCGAAATTGCAGTTCTAGAATTCAAACTGGATTCTGAGTCTGTTATTGGTTCTAAATTTAGTTCTTGAACTCAGGGTCCAGTTCTTTATTCCAGACTTCTTCTATTCGGTTCTTTTTAGAACCATAATAATACTCGTAAAAAATTATGCCGAAATTTACTTTACTGTACTCTATACAACTCATTCTGGTAGTCATGGCGGTCTTCAAGTTTCAGAGCTTAGTTCCGGAATATGGGTTTAGAATTCAGAGTCTGCGTGCTGAACTAACTCAACTCGTCACTCTTCATCACGAACGCTTTCATAAAAAGTTCTTTTCAGAGCCACCATTTTTATTATAATGAACTATACTGCTTATTTCATAATATTTAATTGCGTTTCAGAATGTTTAATGTAACTAATATGTAATTTAGTCTAGGCGCATCGTTTAAATTTCTAGTAATGAAAGAGGGGAAAGTTGCACAATTCAAACAATCGATCAATTACCAATTCGAATTCGGAAGCATAAATAAAGCGTGTCATATTCGTATTCACGACATCCAGTTATGTCTCTGACATTACACACCCGTACTTTTTTTTTTAGTACCAGCATCTTTTTTCATGACTTTTTGCCTCGGACCGATTTTAGCTTGGTTCATTCTTGGCAACATAATCGTTCAAATATGACATGTAAACAATATTCTAACTATGACAAGATGATGCAGCATTTTCAAGTTGAAAGTAATTCTGTAATTATATTTATTTCAACTACTTACAGCAATAAATGTTGGAAGAACATAACACCTATACACCATTCGAATCAGTTCGTCGAGATCAGCAAATGCCTGTGTGACAAATAATTTCACTCGAATCGATTCAATTGAAATTCTCAGAATTTGCTTATAATATTATGTCATATTACATCTAATGGTTCTATGTTTGTGAGTCTGTGTAATTCATTCGTACTAAAAAAAGGAGGACGCTTCAAAATCATTTTCCTTCGAATCCTTTGAAGCGTTTTCTTCCTGGTGGAACTACTTGACAAAAATAGTACTGCATAAAGCATGGCTGGTTTGAAATTTGTTTATAAATTAATAATTTATTCTTCAGACAGAGGTCAGAATTTCTGTTTATAATAGGATATAAACATTAAATATATATTTTTTTTCCCTCTTTATGCGATATTCGCCTAACCAGAGACATTTTTGTAGAAACAGAAAATGAAAATTATAGAATGATAGTACTCAAGAGAGAGCAAGGATGTGAATATATAGAACGGAAAATGAGAGACGTGACAGAGGGTCATTTGGGCAAGCAGAAATCTTTTAGTAACTTAACTTTTACCTTCTACCAGAGGAGTCGGGCTTCCATGCAGTGAAGAACTCATTGTGTGTGATAAGGCCGTCGCAAGTAAAAAAGTGACAACTTCTAGTAACTTTTCTTTTGCCGGTTCGGATAGTAAATGGTAAAAGACCTTTATCACTACTTTCCGACATACCAGAGACTTGGGCGATTCGCATTGTTCAGATGCCTAAGCCCGACTCCTCTGGTAGAAGGTAAAAGTTAAGTTACTAAAAGATTTCTGCTTGCCCAAATGACCCTCTGTCGCGTCTCTCATTTTCCGTTCTATATATTCACATCCTTGCTCTCTCTTGAGTACTATCATTCTATAATTTTCATTTTCTGTTTCTACAAAAATGTCTCTGGTTAGGCGAATATCGCATAAAGAGGAAAAAAAAAAGAAATATTGACTTAAGTCGTCAAAAAGAAAAAAAAAAAAGTAAAAAAGTTAATTGATGGGTTTCCATCAGGTAGCGATGAGTGGAGCGCTGCTGAACGCCGCTTACAACCTGGACTAAACAGCCAACACGCTGTGACTCTGGGCACATAAGCAATAGTTCAAACAAACCTTCCATTCCGATGTTCAACTAGCCGTATAGAGATAAAGAAAAACATCCATGCAGTGAAGAACTCATTGTGTGTGATAAGGCCGTCGCAAGTAAAAAAGTGACAACTTCTAGTAACTTTTCTTTTGCCGGTTCGGATAGTAAATGGTAAAAGACCTTTATCACTACTTTCCGACATACCAGAGACTTGGGCGATTCGCATTGTTCAGATGCCTAAGCCCGACTCCTCTGGTAGAAGGTAAAAGTTAAGTTACTAAAAGATTTCTGCTTGCCCAAATGACCCTCTGTCACGTCTCTCATTTTCCGTTCTATATATTCACATCCTTGCTCTCTCTTGAGTACTATCATTCTATAATTTTCATTTTCTGTTTCTACAAAAATGTCTCTGGTTAGGCGAATATCGCATAAAGAGGAAAAAAAAAGAAATATTGACTTAAGTCGTCAAAAAGAAAAAAAAAGTAAAAAAGTTAATTGATGGGTTTCCATCAGGTAGCGATGAGTGGAGCGCTGCTAAACGCCGCTTACAACCTGGACTAAACCGCCAACACGCTGTGACTCTGAGCACATAAGCAATAGTTCAAACAAACCTTCCATTCCGATGTTCAACTAGCCGTATAGAGATAAAGAAAAACATCCATGCAGTGAAGAACTCATTGTGTGTGATAAGGCCGTCGCAAGTAAAAAAGTGACAACTTCTAGTAACTTTTCTTTTGCCGGTTCGGATAGTAAATGGTAAAAGACCTTTATCACTACTTTCCGACATACCAGAGACTTGGGCGATTCGCATTGTTCAGATGCCTAAGCCCGACTCCTCTGGTAGAAGGTAAAAGTTAAGTTACTAAAAGATTTCTGCTTGCCCAAATGACCCTCTGTCACGTCTCTCATTTTCCGTTCTATATATTCACATCCTTGCTCTCTCTTGAGTACTATCATTCTATAATTTTCATTTTCTGTTTCTACAAAAATGTCTCTGGTTAGGCGAATATCGCATAAAGAGGAAAAAAAAAAGAAATATTGACTTAAGTCGTCAAAAAGAAAAAAAAAAGTAAAAAAGTTAATTGATGGGTTTCCATCAGGTAGCGATGAGTGGAGCGCTGCTGAACGCCGCTTACAACCTGGACTAAACAGCCAACACGCTGTGACTCTGGGCACATAAGCAATAGTTCAAACAAACCTTCCATTCCGATGTTCAACTAGCCGTATAGAGATAAAGAAAAACATCCATGCAGTGAAGAACTCATTGTGTGTGATAAGGCCGTCGCAAGTAAAAAAGTGACAACTTCTAGTAACTTTTCTTTTGCCGGTTCGGATAGTAAATGGTAAAAGACCTTTATCACTACTTTCCGACATACCAGAGACTTGGGCGATTCGCATTGTTCAGATGCCTAAGCCCGACTCCTCTGGTAGAAGGTAAAAGTTAAGTTACTAAAAGATTTCTGCTTGCCCAAATGACCCTCTGTCACGTCTCTCATTTTCCGTTCTATATATTCACATCCTTGCTCTCTCTTGAGTACTATCATTCTATAATTTTCATTTTCTGTTTCTACAAAAATGTCTCTGGTTAGGCGAATATCGCATAAAGAGGAAAAAAAAAAGAAATATTGACTTAAGTCGTCAAAAAGAAAAAAAAAAGTAAAGAAGTTTATTGATGGGTTTCCATCAGGTAGCGATGAGTAGAGCGCTGCTGAACGCCGCTTACAACCTGGACTAAACAGCCAACACGCTGTGACTCTGGGCACATAAGCAATAGTTCAAACAAACCTTCCATTCCGATGTTCAACTAGCCGTATAGGGATAAAGAAAAACATCCATGCAGTGAAGAACTCATTGTGTGTGATAAGGCCGTCGCAAGTAAAAAAGTGACAACTTCTAGTAACTTTTCTTTTGCCGGTTCGGATAGTAAATGGTAAAAGACCTTTATCACTACTTTCCGACATACCAGAGACTTGGGCGATTCGCATTGTTCAGATGCCTAAGCCCGACTCCTCTGGTAGAAGGTAAAAGTTAAGTTACTAAAAGATTTCTGCTTGCCCAAATGACCCTCTGTCACGTCTCTCATTTTCCGTTCTATATATTCACATCCTTGCTCTCTCTTGAGTACTATCATTCTATAATTTTCATTTTCTGTTTCTACAAAAATGTCTCTGGTTAGGCGAATATCGCATAAAGAGGAAAAAAAAAGAAATATTGACTTAAGTCGTCAAAAAGAAAAAAAAAGTAAAAAAGTTAATTGATGGGTTTCCATCAGGTAGCGATGAGTGGAGCGCTGCTAAACGCCGCTTACAACCTGGACTAAACCGCCAACACGCTGTGACTCTGAGCACATAAGCAATAGTTCAAACAAACCTTCCATTCCGATGTTCAACTAGCCGTATAGAGATAAAGAAAAACATCCATGCAGTGAAGAACTCATTGTGTGTGATAAGGCCGTCGCAAGTAAAAAAGTGACAACTTCTAGTAACTTTTCTTTTGCCGGTTCGGATAGTAAATGGTAAAAGACCTTTATCACTACTTTCCGACATACCAGAGACTTGGGCGATTCGCATTGTTCAGATGCCTAAGCCCGACTCCTCTGGTAGAAGGTAAAAGTTAAGTTACTAAAAGATTTCTGCTTGCCCAAATGACCCTCTGTCACGTCTCTCATTTTCCGTTCTATATATTCACATCCTTGCTCTCTCTTGAGTACTATCATTCTATAATTTTCATTTTCTGTTTCTACAAAAATGTCTCTGGTTAGGCGAATATCGCATAAAGAGGAAAAAAAAAAGAAATATTGACTTAAGTCGTCAAAAAGAAAAAAAAAAGTAAAAAAGTTTATTGATGGGTTTCCATCAGGTAGCGATGAGTAGAGCGCTGCTGAACGCCGCTTACAACCTGGACTAAACAGCCAACACGCTGTGACTCTGGGCACATAAGCAATAGTTCAAACAAACCTTCCATTCCGATGTTCAACTAGCCGTATAGGGATAAAGAAAAACATCCATGCAGTGAAGAACTCATTGTGTGTGATAAGGCCGTCGCAAGTAAAAAAGTGACAACTTCTAGTAACTTTTCTTTTGCCGGTTCGGATAGTAAATGGTAAAAGACCTTTATCACTACTTTCCGACATACCAGAGACTTGGGCGATTCGCATTGTTCAGATGCCTAAGCCCGACTCCTCTGGTAGAAGGTAAAAGTTAAGTTACTAAAAGATTTCTGCTTGCCCAAATGACCCTCTGTCACGTCTCTCATTTTCCGTTCTATATATTCACATCCTTGCTCTCTCTTGAGTACTATCATTCTATAATTTTCATTTTCTGTTTCTACAAAAATGTCTCTGGTTAGGCGAATATCGCATAAAGAGGAAAAAAAAAAGAAATATTGACTTAAGTCGTCAAAAAGAAAAAAAAAGTAAAAAAGTTTATTGATGGGTTTCCATCAGGTAGCGATGAGTAGAGCGCTGCTGAACGCCGCTTACAACCTGGACTAAACAGCCAACACGCTGTGACTCTGGGCACATAAGCAATAGTTCAAACAAACCTTCCATTCCGATGTTCAACTAGCCGTATAGGGATAAAGAAAAACATCCATGCAGTGAAGAACTCATTGTGTGTGATAAGGCCGTCGCAAGTAAAAAAGTGACAACTTCTAGTAACTTTTCTTTTGCCGGTTCGGATAGTAAATGGTAAAAGACCTTTATCACTACTTTCCGACATACCAGAGACTTGGGCGATTCGCATTGTTCAGATGCCTAAGCCCGACTCCTCTGGTAGAAGGTAAAAGTTAAGTTACTAAAAGATTTCTGCTTGCCCAAATGACCCTCTGTCACGTCTCTCATTTTCCGTTCTATATATTCACATCCTTGCTCTCTCTTGAGTACTATCATTCTATAATTTTCATTTTCTGTTTCTACAAAAATGTCTCTGGTTAGGCGAATATCGCATAAAGAGGAAAAAAAAAGAAATATTGACTTAAGTCGTCAAAAAGAAAAAAAAAAAAAAAAAACATTAAATATATATATTACACTCTGCCTTGATTCCTTCAATGTGATTATTGAAAATGTGTTTTTTTGTTACACGTTAAGCATTTTAAGTATTTTGCTTGATCAGACCATGTCAATTCTAGGCCATTCAATTTGATAATGTGATTATTGTTTGGTATGAGAAAAGAAGCTCTTGGCTTATGAAGAAAGAATATTAATTGCGTTATTGCTGCATTTGCTGCAATTTTTTATTTTTAAATAATAAATACTGGAAATATAAGAGCTTCTTTGTAGGCGACTGTAGATGTGTGGTCACAGAATAGCGATTTGTAACAACCAATGGGTAGATTTGGAAGATCAGAAGTGTAACTATTATACAAGATTGATGCTACGCTCGAATCCCGCGGAACACCTGCTCGTACGGGTAGCAATTCAGATTTACGATTTTAATAACTAACCTGTAAAATACGGTAAGTTAAATAACTTCGAGTTATTATAATCAAATAAATAGGAATCAGAACTAATTGGCTCAAATGGCCCGTTCCCCAAGTTATTTGGAGATTTCTGCCTTGCCGTAGCTTCTCGTCAATTTCCTGATGGGAAAGACCGTGAATCATTCGAACTGAGTGCTTTTAAAGCTGTCTAACTGTCGAAACAAAAATAAATTCGTTTACCACAGATCCTCTGCTGAAGTGCCGATTATATTCCACACAGAATCGCGTAGATTTCTGCTTGGAACACAGTACAGTATTTACCAAGTGAATGAGACTGCCCTAGCCTCATTTCACGACAGTATACACCAGCACTAGCACGATCATTCAACAAAGAACCGTCCGTAAAACAAACTATGTGTTCATCAAGTTTTCGTTCCAAACAATCAGTCAACTATTCCTCGCGAAGAGGATAGCTCACATTGAATGTTTCGAAAGGAAAACTGCATGTGAAAGTTAGGTCACTAGTAGCGAGTAAATACTCATCCCATGTAACCATTTGAGACCACAAGCGAGTGTGGGTAGTAGCATAGTCTATAGGGTTACTGTTCCAAAGCCCTGTAACCTTAAGACGGTATGCACAAGATAATGTTTCTTGTTTTAGGAACACGTGTAGTGGTATAATGCACAGTAGCGCCTTTAGAGCAGCAGTAAGAATTGTCGTGAATGCTCCTGTCATCGCCATTAGGATCATCCTTTGGAGATGATTTAGCTTTAACTGAACTGTCGAAACTTCTCCTTTCTGCCACCATACAAGACATCCGTATGCTAAAATTGGTCTAACGATAGTTGTGTAGATCCAATGAATGTATTTGGGTTTGAGTCCCCATGATTTTCTAAAAGCTCGTCTACATTGGCCGAAAACCATGCATCTTTAAGTCAATGTGAGCAGACCAATTCAGTTTTGAATCAAGAATAACTCCGACGTATTTAACTTGATCAACCAAAGTGACCTCTGAACTGAAGAACTGTAACGGACGAGCTCCTGTGGTTATCCTACGATTAGTGGAAAGCACTATTGATGTTTTGGCCGGATTTACAGATAATCCAACCTGACAACACCATTGTTCAACAGATCGCAGGGATTGCTGCATTAAATCAAAGAGAGTGGTAATGCTTATACCAGTCATCAATATATGATAATCGTCGGCAAAATCATAAGTCGGAAATCCAAGGTTATTAAGTTTCCTTAACAAATCATCAGCGACTAGGTTCCATAAAAGTGGGGATAGTGGACTACCTTGAGGATACCCACAGACATCTAGCTTTCTAATCTCTGTTTTCTGAAGCGATGAACAAAGAAGTCGATTGCTAAGCATTGCGTGTATCCAGTAAGGGAAAACCCAAGATATTCCATTCACGACTGCATTGTTTAACCTCCTGCAGCCATTCAGTCCTCGGCACGGAAATACACCTTGATTTAGGACTTCCTATTTTTGTGGTCTTTTACGACATGGAACAGGAAACCAGTGGATCAATACTTGGTAGAAAATAATTCCGCCGGATGCCACACGGCTAACCTATTTTGTGGACTTATACCACCGGTACAGGAGGACCGTAGCATTATTATTAGCCAGTTGGGAAACCGCTACCAAAACTACACGGCTATCTAGGTTGCTCAGAAAGGGATGTTGACATTGATGGACAACTTCCATGGATGGCCGAGCAGCCGAGGAGGAACTGAATTTAATTCCATAATCAAGTTCTAAAATTTTAGTTCCAAATTTTGTTCCAGCATAGAGATTCTGAATTCTGGAAATAAAATTTGAAACCGAATTCAGGAAGTAAACTCTAAATCAGAATTCAGGAATTTAAGTCATTTCTAAAATTCAGGTTTGGAGTTCGGATGGAAAATTTAGTTCTGGAATGTGAAATGATTTTCGCTCGAGTGCTCAGAAATTTCAGAGTCTGAATTCTGGATACTAATTTCGAACACAAATTAAGAAGTTCAAGCTTAAATAGTGCTCTCTATAAAATACCACTTTATAAAGCCTTTTATGCTTGTAGAGAACATTCTAGTGGAGGCCTAGCAATATATGTCAAACAAGATATTGAACATAGACTGATTAAGAACTACACGTCCGATGGATTTAACCATATAAACATCGAGCTTTGTATCAAAGGACACTTTTATAATATTCATCATGTGTATCGTCCCCCTAGCTTTGATTTTAACGAATTTTCCGTTTACCTAGAAAGCTTGATATGTTCAATTCAACCGAAGCATACGTGTTTTATTGTAGGTGATATAAATGTTCCTATAAATCTCATTCATAACAACATTGTGACAAGATATAAGGCTCTGCTAGAATCATATGACTTTTCGTGTACAAATTGTTTTACTACAAGACCAATTAGCGATAATATACTTGACCATATTATTTGTAAACTTGACGACGTTCATCGTATTCGCAACGACACAATATTTAATGAACTAAGTGACCACTCTCAAATCTTAACAAATACTGGCTGATAAAGAACCTATGACGTTAACGAAAAAAATAATGAACTATCGTGAGGTAAATATTGATTTTTCCAATTTTATTAGTAGTATTGATGTCATTGAGGACGCTGAAACAGTTCTTCAATCTATAGTTTTCGTATATAACTCTCTACTCGAACAACATACAAGAATAATAACTAAAACAGTCACAGTGAAAGGTAATCATTGCCCATGGATGACCTTTGATTTATGGACACTAGTGAAAATAAAAAACAATTACCTCAAACGTATTAAGGCAAGCCCCCACGATCAGCATCTCAAACAAATGCTATCACATATCTCTAAAAAGATCGACTCCATGAAAAAGGCGAATAAAAAAAATTATTACGAAAACCTTCTCATTAACGTACCTCATTCGAAATTTTGGACAAATCTTAAATCTACGTTCGGACTAACAAAAGAAAAGGATAAGATACGCTTGATCGATAGGGGCAACAACATTAACGACAACAAGGAAGTTTGTGATATTTTCAACATATTCTTTTCAAATATCGGTAACGAATTAGCTAAAGCTATTCCTGTAAACTCATCTTTTTGTCCAATAAGTAACGTTCGTCGTGTTTGTGATTCTATTTTTCTACGTCCTTCATCTGTAAATGAAGTGATACTGTTAATACAAGGTTTGGATACTAAGAAGAGTAACGGCCCTGATAACGTCTCTGTCAGTGTACTAAAACATAATTCATTTGCATTCGCTAAAATACTCTCTCAGTGCTTTAACGTAATTATTCAGACCGGTTACTACCCTGATTGCCTCAAGGTGGCTAAAGTCATTCCTGTGTTCAAATCGGATGGCCGTTGTGATTGTAATAATTACCGTCCTATATCTACATTGTCCGTATTCAACAAAATATTTGAAAAACTTCTAGTCACTAGACTTATCGAATTTCTAAGTAAGCATAATATCCTCTTTAAATTCCAATATGGCTTCAGACAAGGTTCTAGCACCCAAACCGCTATAATTGAATTAGTTGACGAAATTATAAGCGAGATCGATAGTAAAAATATAGTTGATGCATTATTTTTAGACCTTAAAAAAGCTTTTGATACATTAGATCATAGTATACTTTTGGACAAACTCGATTGCTATGGGATCAGGGGCATTGCTAATTCGTAGTTACTTGACTAATAGAAAACAATTTGTATCCATCGAAAGTGACAGCAGCAACCTTGCTCCAATAAACATTGGTGTTCCACAAGGAAGTAATATTGGACCACCATTGTTTCCTTTATATCAATGCTATTATAAACTCAATGGAAAGTGATTTAAGAACTATTTCAATATTTCAATATTTCAATGCGAACTTATTATCATTAAATGCCACAAAGATTAAGTATATGATTTTCCGTTCCACAAGGAAAATTATACCAACGCATAATCATCCCCAGCTCGGACACAATATTATTGAAAAAGTTGACTATTTCAAGTATCTGGGCATATATTTCGACCCCACATTAACCTGGGCTGACCACATAAAGTTTGTTGCCAAGCACGTGGCGTCGTACTGCGGTGTTTTATGGAGATTCAAGTCCTTTGTTCCCCAGCGTGTGCTGTTAAATTTTTATTTTGCTTATATCCATTTACAGCTCAACTACTTGTTATCGGTGTGGGGGCGAGCCGCTAGTTCTTCTCTGAAGAAACTCCAAACTCTACAAAACAGATGCCTAAAAATTATTTTCAATAAACCCTTACTATTCTCGAGTCCATTGTTATACTCTGACAGAAACCATAATGTTTTACCAATAACATACTTATGTGATGTCCAAACGTTGCTATTCATCCATGATAATTTGTGTAACTCCACAGTACACCATAACCTACAGTTCCCAACTATATCCCATTCTAGAACAACACGCCGTAGTAACAATTTGTTTCGTGTTCGAGCAGCTACAAGCCTTGGTCAAAGACGGATCCTTTCTGTTGGTCCAACTAAATATAATGCACTTCCGCCTGATATGCGGCTAGACTAAAGTACCATTTTAAGCACAGACTGAACGAGATATTTAGCTAATGTAGTTTTTTGTTTTATAATGTAATGTATTTATCGTCAACAGTATTTCATATTAATAACTAATTACCTAATATATTTGTACTTTCTTTCCAACATAGCGTAGTAATTAAATTGTGGATCCCTTAAAAGGAAATCTTTTCCACTGGGACTCCACTTTAATAAATTGCACATCAAACCATGAATAAATAGAATCTAAGCGGACTTTGTATCAAAATTAGATTCGTATTTCTAGTATTATTATTGCCAGTGTCTATCTGTTTCTTTTTTTCCGCTGAGACTAGTTGCGTCCACTACAAGGGGGCTTGAAGCTTTTTGGTGTGGGGGAGTGTGGTGGGCAAAAATCTAGTCAAGAAACAAATTAAAAAAAAACTAGTTTCAGAATCCAGAATTAGATATTAGTTCAAGAGTCTTAATTTTAAGTTCTGGATTTATATTGAGGAACTAAGTTGTGAAATTGAGTTCGCAAAACTAAATTCCAAACCTGGCTCAGAACTCAGAATTCAGGCTCAGGCTTAGAATTCAGTTCCAGAATCCTGCCGATGGTTGAGTTGCTGCTGTTGGTTACGATGACAACTGCTCGCCACGACGTCCGAAAATAAAATGAGAGCGTGACCTAAGCGTTTGAGATATTATACCACGCATACGGTGGAAAGTTCTTAACCCGACGTCCAGTTCCGTCTAACACACAAGCTCAATAGCCCAAAACAACAAGAGATATTCATGATCAAAAGATAATATAATAATTTATTTAACCTTTAATATTATCCTTTTTACTTGGTCAATCCTTCCATATATTCCAAAAACCTTCTAGAGATGCGTTCTCCGCAGTTACACACATGGGTACAGTGCAATGAGCCTGCACTAGCATCGAATTATCATATTCCTGGCATTGCACAACGCTGGAGAACTATTACTCGTCGATCCGAATTTATGACATCATAGCTGAGCCACAGTTGTTTGAGCAGTATTTAGACCTTCCCCATATACACGCTCATTCTCTCCCGTTAATTTAATCGTTGACGATCTTCAAGCGTTAGATTGGTCCTCGCTGTTTACCAACATCATATACGGCATCAAAAGTAAACGATAAGTTATGCTAAGCGAGATAAGTTTAAGAGAAAAGAAATAAAGCCGAAACATTCCAGGTCGGCTCATTAAACCAAGCAGTCGTTTTCTTAGCGCAGGATATCACAAAGTTCTTCCACAGGGCGAATTTTGAAAAGGTACCCTTAGTAAAGTAAGACACATTTACGTTCAAAATGAAACGCCCAGCCAGGCAGGACTCTAATTTGCGTTCTTATTCATTTCCTGTATACGCGATTTCAATTTCCGCTACCCTGAGCTGTGGTAGATACACTTCAACAACAACCTTAATAACATTAACACATAGGCGATTATCAGTGCTAATGTTTATTCCAAGCCAAAATTCCACGTAAAGCAGGTGGCTTAGAATCAACTTAATTTCTAGATATCACGAAATTTAGATTGCCTTACTTTTTACTAATCTATGCAAGCACAACCAAAGAATCAGATCAGCTTACCTATGTTGAATGGTTATTTGTACATTCACTAATGTAGTGAGAGTGAGATAATATATCAATACCATCAGATCTATCCAATTATTTTAATCTAAATTCTTCATTCCAATCTATTTTCAGGGGAAAGACCATTCGAGTGTATAACTTGTTCGAAGCGATTTTCTCAAAGATCTACGTTAAACATTCATAAACGCATTCATACTGGTAAGTTGATACAAAATATGATTAGCAGCTACGAAAATGGGCAGAATCGTTCATTTTAAAGAACTGCTCAAATACAGTAATAGTAATTACAGTAACCTTTTTGCAAGTATTTGTACTTATTGTTTTCCACATTTGTGTATCATTCACTATCATTTCTTTTTAAACAAATTGAGAAATATAATTCTTTATTGAAGATCTCCTATTGTATCATTCTTCTAAAGAACTAGTTCTTC
Organism: Malaya genurostris; assembly: GCF_030247185.1. NCBI lineage: Eukaryota > Metazoa > Arthropoda > Insecta > Diptera > Culicidae > Malaya > Malaya genurostris. Next base: position 129,955,005 of record NC_080572.1, read on the forward strand.
TGAACAGTTCGTGAACGGATTAACAACCTGTTCAATGCGTGCAGTGCCTGTCTTATAGACATGTTAAACGAGAAAATCGACACAAATTGCACTTAACTTTTTCTTTAGTTTTTGGAATTAAAAATGCTTTACTCTTCACTTTATAGGGTCGAATGTTAATTAAAAAACGTGATTAATCCAACTAGAAGTGAGATGATACTTTTTTTTATTAATCCGCCTGTGTTTTTTGCATGAATATTCTTCGGTGTTTCGGTTCTCATGACATTATTTGAATGACTGTCGTTTTAAGCGGCAATTTGTGATTTTAATCACTCATTACTTTGTAATGTCGAAACTGCAAATCGGATCGAATTTGAATCTAAAAGTGTGACAATAGATTGAACATTCCATGATATGTCAATGTAAGTTCCACTTTAGAGTTTACGGTTATTTAAGGTACTTCCAGAGCCGGTATTCAGGAACCAGCATAACCCAAACCGATTCGTATGACCATATGACGAAGGAATTGCAATAGTTTTGAGTCCAACTTCAAAGCTTTTCGGGATAGTCATCTTCTATATCGGTTTGAATTTTATAAAGGCGGGTGGGTAATGTCAGAGACATAACTGGATGTCGTGAATACGAAAACAACTGACATGTTCCTTAACACTTCCGAATATCAATTAGTTGATCAATTGTATGAATTATGCAAGCATTCCCCTTTTCCACATTTATCGCAAAAACAAAGAAGGCATCACTTGATCTCGATTACTGTGAATTTCACACAGTGAAAAGTGCACAAATCTAACCAAACTGTTCTAGATTTGCACTAAACTGAGGGTATTTACCTTCGATTTGCGAACAACAAATCCTAATAGTTCTTTAGAAAACTTTTAGAGCAATTAGAATGGCTGATTTTGTGCAATGCTCTCCACCGTTGTTTTTTCACCAATGCAAACGACTGGCAGCTGTGACGTAATCGCTCTTACCGAAAGCGAAACTAGCTTTACAAACGACAAAAATACATCTGCTCGCAGTGGCGACAGAATCCAAACTGATCCAATTTTTGTTAAGAGGTTTCTTTTACGTGATTTCGTTTGTAGCTTTTTCACTAATGGGCGGTCCTTACTGCTATAAAAATAGCCGCATACAGAACTTTAATTTCGATTATTTCATTTCGGATTTGCATAATTTATTGGAAGAAACTATCAATATGCTGTAGGGATTCGTTTCTAGCATTCAGAAGGGTCAAATTGTGGAACTCACTACGATATTAAAAACTGTTCGGAACATTTTCTCGAAAGATTTTTTGTACAGCAGCAGAACGCGTTCTGATTGGCTGATGTTGACATCGGTCAAATGAGACAAGTTTTTCAATAGTGTACTATTGAAATACTTCAATGCTTTTTCTATGCACGCTTAAGTTGAGAAATTTCGATTCTATTGGTAGTTAGATTATATAAATCCTTTCACAGATCACTGAGCTATGAGCTTTAAAAATACGAGAAAGGCAAACGCGCCTTATGAATTATCCTCTTTGATACTCGTTTATACCAAACATTTAAAAAAGTCTAATTTTGAATTATTTGAGATCATGTCACACAACTGAATATTTTATCATAAAATTGTGATTATATTTCCGATGGCATGTAGTAAAAATTATGTTGATTCGATAGATACAACAAGAGATATTCACGATCAAAAACTTATCACTCTCTCAGAGGGTAAATTTTGAAGAGGCACCCCATAGTAAAGTAAGTCGTATTCACGACAAAATTTATCATCCTGTAATTCGGAAGGCAGAATTTAATAAAATAATTAATTTTGTTTTTGTCGATTAGGCTTTTTTGAGAAAACGATTGAGCTTTGAGAAACGGTTCGATACTGGAACCGAAATTCGAAAATCGGTGTTGCCGAAGTCACATAAATTCATTTGAGTGCTCATGAGCAATTCCAGGAATGAGTAGACGAAAAAGTTACAAAATCAGAATCGACCTTCTCCGATTTTGATGAAACTTTGTACATGGCTTCAGTATGGCAAACCATAAGTTTTGAACCGATGGAGAGGTCAATCCGACTCACGACTGATTTTTGAAAAGGGCGTATGTATTTTTGCATTTCACAAAAATTGCCTTTTCAAATCATTGTACTTCGGAAACCGTTAATTGTACAAAAATGGCGTTCAGGAAGAAGTTGAAGGGAATCGATCGGGCACTCTAGAAAAATATACACTGAAAAAAATTTTTGATTTCTTTTCTTAATAATTACAAAATAATCCGAAAAAGTTAAATAAAGTAAAAGTATGGTTTTAATATTTTTTTTGATAAATTTTATTTTAAAGCTGTTATTAAATAATATAGATTGATGGCTATCCCATCCGTTTGCCTTTTGAAAAATGAAGAAGTTACAGCTAAAATAGTTAACGAGTCTCGTTGTAATTCGGAAACCGCTCATCGTACAAAAATGGCGTCCAGGAAGAAGTTGTAGGGAATCAATAGGGCACTCAAAAAAATAGTATACACTGAAAAAAAATTGATTTTTTCTCTCATTAATTTCAAAATGAATCAAAAAATTTAAATAAAAATAATCAATGTTTCGATTTTTTTTGATAACTTTTATTTTAAAGCTCTTATTAAAACCTACAGATTGAAGGCTATCCCATCCGTGCCTTTTGAAAAGTGAAGAAGTTACAGCTAAAACAATTCCCAGATATATTCGAAATTTCAAGTTCTCGTTGAAAGATAATCATTTAAACAGTAGAATATTATTTAATTTGTTCATGATATCCTTTCTTCTAAAAGTAGCTGTTCTTGAGATACTTGGATATTCAATTATAACACCATTTTTTTATATTTCCATAAATTGTTTATTTGCTTGCTATATCTACAATTATTACATGTACATGAATAATTCTTACTTATATTTAAGGTTTCATTTATGACTGACGGAGTTGCCTCGCAGTACAAAAACAGTGTATATATTTTTTAGAGTGCCCTATTGATTCCCTACAACTTCTTCCTGGACGCCATTTTTGTACGATGGACGGTTTCCAAATAACAACGAGACCCATAAACTATTTTAGCTGTAACTTCTTCATTTTTCAAAAGGCACGGATGGGATAGCCATCAATCTGTTGGTTTTAATAACAGCTTTAAAATAAAATTTATCAAAAATTAGATCCATGCTTTTTTTATTAACTTTTTCGGATTGTTTTGTAATTATTGAGAAAAAAAATCAAAATATTTTTCAGTGTATATTTTTCTAGAGTGCCCGATCGATTCCCTACAACTTCTTCCTGAACGCCATTTTTGTACAATCAACGGTTTCCGAATTACAACGATTTGAAAAAGGCAATTTTTGTGAAATGCAAAAATACATACGCCCTTTTTAAAAATCAGTCGTGAGTCGGATTGACATCTACATCGGTTCAAAACTTATGGTTTGCCATACTGAAGCCATGTGCAAAGTTTCATCTAAAGCGGAGAAGGTCGAGTCTGATGATCTGCTAAGCATTTCTGGAATTGCTCTATAGTGGCACAAAGAAGAAATTGCGACTGTTCAGTCAAAGCTAAATCATTTCCAAGGGATGGTCCTAATGGCGATGACAGGAGCATGTATTCCTAAACAAGAAGTATTATCTTGTGCATACCATCTCAAGGTTACAGGGCTTTGGAACAGTAACCCTTTAGATTATGCTAATAGCCACACTCGCTTGTGTTCTCAAATGGTTACGTGGGATGAATATTCACTCGCTTCCAGTGACCTAAATCTCACACGCAGTTTTCCTTTCGAAACATTTAATGTGAGCTATCCTCTTCGTGAGGAATCCTCGGCTGCTCGGCCATCCATGGAAGTTGACCATCAATGTCAACTTCCCTCTCTGAGTAGCCTAGATAGTCGTGTAGTGTCGGTAGCGGTTTCCCAACTGGCTAAGAATAACGCTACGGTCCACCTGTACCGGTGGTATAAGTCCACTAAACAGGTAAGCCGTGTGGCATCCGGTGGAATTATTTTTTACCAAGAATTGATCCACTGGTTTCCTGTTCCATGTCGTAAAAGGCCTCAAAAATAGGAACTCCTAAGTCAAGGTGTATTTCCGTGCCGATGGCTGAATGGCTGCAGGAGGTTAAACAATGCAGTCGTGAACGGAATATCTTGGGATTTTCCCTTACTGTGTTAAGCGAAGCTCTGGCACAGTGGACGACTTCTTTCTTCGCAACTCGTGGGATTTAAATGATTAAAACATTTTAAAAAATCCTTACATGGTTCGCTTTAGGCGATTATAAACCAATATATTTGGTTTCTTGTAGTTGTTGTATGGTTGGTGCTGGAGGTGTAATGTTCGTTACTCTAATTGATAATGGTTAGAATGGCACAAATCAATCTACAGCATAAACGTACAGCAACTATGAATCTATCCAGAATTCTGCAAGAAGGTAAAGCTTCTTTAGCTTTGGTTCAAGAACCATATTTCCAAAAGGGAAACTTCTACGTTGGAAAATTGTTAAACCCAGTCTTTGTTGCCTTCAACAGGACCGGTATGACTAATCCACGTGAAATGCCTCGAGCATGCATACTTGCAAATAGTGCTCTCGATGTTTCTCTCATATCGGAGCTCACATCTCGTGATATTTGTGCTGTCACAGTTGGTATGACTACTGATGGCATAGATAGGAAATATGTCTATTGTTCGGCATATTTGCCGCATAACCAACCTTCGCCAAGCGATGACTTCAAAAAGGTTGTATCATACTGCTGCAAAAGTGATTTACCGCTTGTAATCGGCAGTGACATAAATGCTCACCATATCATTTGGGGCAGCACAGATATAAATTCGAGAGGCTCTGATATGATGGAATTTGTGAGCAGTACAAACCTGCACATAGTCAATGCAGGAAATCGTCCAACTTTTACGAGAGCTGGAAGAGAGGAGGTTTTGGACGTAACTCTCTGCTCTGATAGAATTGCGCATGAGTTGGTGAATTGGCTCGTCTCCGATGAGCTCGAACCTTCGTTGTCTGATCATAAGTACATCTTCTTTGATCATTCAAACGTTAAATTTGATATTATCACATATCGTAATCCCAAATCTACAAACTGGGACCTCTATGAAGAGGGCTTGGCGACTAGGTTTTACGGGTACCGACCAACAATTGAAACCCCAATTGATTTGGAAAATGTTGTCGACGAGACAAATTCACTCATAGTTGCAGCATATGAAGAGGCTTGTCCACTTCGGATTGTGCGAGCTACTAGAGGAACTCCTTGGTGGAATGCTGAACTTGCTAGACTAAGAAAACTATGCAGAAGAGCTTGGAACCACCGACGCAGAGATGGGTCGGAGGCATTCGTGTCGGCTCGAAGGGCTTACAAAACTGCTCTTCGATCGTCTGGTTGGAAAAGCCTCTGCACAAATGTCTCTAGTCTCAACGAGGCTAGCAGATTAAATAAGTTACTTTCGAAGTCTAAGGACTTTAATGTCAGTTTCTTAAGAACTTCAGATGGTGAACACTTGTCTGAAGAAGGTGATGTGCTTCACTATCTTTTAAACACTCACCTTCCAGGATGTATGGATCCATCACCGACAGCTCTTCCCGAGACTTTTTCAGGTAGTTACGATTCTTGGGCCCTTGCTCGAATGGGCAGTTGAGAGGCAGTTATTCCCAAAGGCGGTCGCGATACTTATGAGGAAGCGAAGAGTTGCAGGCCTATCAGTCTTAGCTCATTTCTTCTTAAAATAGTGGAACGCATAGTCGATCACTATATCAGGAATGTTAGTCTGGGCGTGCATCCGCTACATGGAATGCAACATGCAAACCAGCGTGGAAAGTCCACTTCAACCCTGTTACATGATGTTGTGTACAACATTGAAAAAGCTTTCTCACAAAAGCAATCTTGCTTGGGAGCTTTCCTAGATATTGAAGGTGCCTTTGATAACGTGTCTTTCAATTCAATTCTGGAAGCAGCCCGTGGTCATGGCATACCTTCAAGTATCACAAATTGGATACACGCAATGCTTAGCAATCGACTTCTTTGTTCATCGCTTCGGCAAGCAGAGATTAGAAAGCTGAGTGTCTGTGGGTGTCCTCAAGGTGTTGTACTATCCCTACTTTTATGGAACCTAGTCGCTGATGGTTTGTTAAGGAAACTTAATAACCTTGGATTTCCGACTTATGGTTTTGCCGACGATTATCATATATTGATGACCGGTATAAGCATTAACACTCTCTTTGATTTAATGCAGCAAGCCCTGCGATCTGTTGAACAATGGTGTTGTCAGGTTGGATTATCTGTAAATCCTGGCAAAACATCAATGGTGCTTTTCACTCATCGTAGGATAATCACAGGAGCTCGTCCGTTGCAGTTCTTTGGTTCAGAGGTGACTGTGGTCGATCAAGTCAAATACGTTGGGGTTATTCTTGACTCAAAACTGAATTGGTCTGCTCACATTGACTTCAGAATTAAAAGAGCTTGCATGGCTTTCGGCCAATGCAGACGAGCTTTTGGAAAATCATGGGGAATCAAACCCAGATATATTCATTGGATTTACACAACTATTCTTAGATCAATTTAAGCATATGGATGTCTTGTATGGTGGCAGAAAGGAGAAGTCGCGACAGTTCAGTCAAAGCTAAATCATCTCCAAAGGATGGTCCTAATGGCGATGACAGGAGCATTCACGACAACTCCTACTGCTGCTCTAGAGGCGCTACTGTGTCTTAAACCACTACATGTGTTCCTAAAACAAGAAGCATTATCTTGTGCATACCGTCTTAGGGTTACAGGGCTTTGGAACAGTAACCCATTAGATTATGCTGCCAGCCACACTCGCTTGTGGTCTCAAATGGTTACGTGGGATGAGTATTTACTCGCTCCTAGTGACCTAACTCTCACATGCAGTTTTCCTTTCAAAACATTCAATGAGAGCTATCCTCTTCGTGAGGAATGGTTGTCTGGAACGACAACTTGATGAACACATAGTTTGTTATACGGACGGTTCTCTGTTGAATGGTCGTGCTGGTGCTGGTGTCTACTGTCGTGAAATGAGGCTGGAGCAGTCTCATTCACTTGGTAGATACTGTACTGTGTTCCAAGCTGAAATCTACGCGATTCTGTGTGGAGTACAATCGGCACTTCAGCAGAGGATCTGTGGTAAGCGAATTTATTTTGGTTCCGACAGTCAGGCAGCCTTAAAAGCACTCAGTTCGAATGACTCACGGTCGAATCTAGTGATCGCATGTCGAACTCAAATTGAAGACCTCAGCATTTCAAATGCTGTTTACTTGTTATGGGTACCCGGCCATTCTGGTATTACTGGAAATGAATGGGCTGATGAGTTGGCTAGAGCTGGTGCAACAAATGATTTCGTTGGTCCTGAACCAGCTTTACCACTTTCAACTAGTTGGATGAAGCACAAGATTCGTTCTTGGGCTGCATCCAAACATGCCAGATACTGGCGCAGCTTGCAAACTTGCGCTCAGACAAAAGCTATTTTACCACATTTTAATCTGAAAATGCCAAAGTATCTACTGCATTTTTCCAGCATCATTGCAGTATTCTGGTCAGAGCTCTGGCTGGACATTGCAAACTCAATTATCACATGGCTACTATTCAACGTGCTGAGTATTATTCGTGTGATTTGTGTAAATGCGATTATGGTGCTACATATGATCTGATATGTAACTGTCCCGCATTGACGCAACTACGTATTCTGGTTTTTGGTTCTCCATACATGGTTGAGTTTGTGTATGCGGAGCTGTGGTAAGGAGCTATAGTTAGAAGGGTTCATCGTTCTTCCTGGAGTGAATGAATCCTTTCTGTATTCACCTTAAATAGGGTTTAGCAGATTGTTTGGCATCCTTTATGGGGTACCGAATTTACTTCTGCTCGTACATACTGCAAATTGTTCTGCATTCTTCCGGGAGTGCAGAATGGTAACGCTTTTGTACAATCTCCAAATCCTCTCGGGGGTGGGAGTAAGATAGTAACAAACCTAAATAGGTTTTACAGCAGATCGCTCGCGACCTCGTAGAGGTTCAGAATTTACTTATGCTTTCACTAAATGTGATCCCCATCAGATTTTTCAGCATCCCTTATGGGTGCAGAATTTACTTCTGCTTTTTTATGTTTTTGTGTCGACAATTTTCCCCATCCTCCTAGTCCAAACCTTACCATTTCCCTTCAATACCACTCACTTAAAAATCGGGAAAATGATACTAAAAACAAATTAATGGCAAGGCACAAATCTCCACAAATCAAAGGGAGCGTGCCATTTGAGCCAATTTGTTCTGATTCCTGATTAGCAGCAGTTCATTATAGCTTGTGTGTAATTGTCACATTATCTCTAAACCATTATTTTCTCATCACAGATAGTCTGAGTGCAATTGAAGCCATTCGCTCAAACGCTGCTGACAAAAATGAACCGTTTTTATTGGGCAAAATAAAACAGTGCCTGAACGACATATTGAATAATAATTATCAAATCACAAAAGTTTGGGTCCCGGCTCATTGCTCCATTCCAGGCAATGAAAGAGCCGATATTTCGGCGTGGTGCTATTTAGGGTGAAATTTATGAGAGACCGATTGCTTTCAACGATTTCTATAACGCGTCTCGCCGAAGAACACTTGCCAGCTGGCAAGCTTCTTGGGATAAAGCTGATCTGGGTCGGTGGATGCACTCAATTATTCCTAAAATATCGACATGTCGTTTAAACATGCCACTATGGTTTGAAACGGGAAATTAGCGTGACAAAAATATTTTCACTAATAAATATTAGTTTTTTGTAGTTGGTGTCTTCACAAAAGTTGTTTGTTATCAAATGGTGCTCCTTTTGATATAAAATATTACTAGGGTGGTCCTTATTTAGATTGAAATATGAAACCTAACTTTCTTAATTGAGCTCAAAAATGATTTTATTGTACAATAAAGTTGTAGGAAATTTTATTTTGAGCAACTTTGCTGAAAAAAGCACCTCTATACCTTTTTATTTGATCGAGTTACATCAATTTTCCCGAATAAAAGTAGGGTGGCTCCCGAAAAATCGATTTTTTTGTTCTAACTTTTTTGTGAAACGTTCTATGGAAAAGTTGTGTTCAGAAGAGTTGTTGAAATAAATATTGCGCATAATTTTGCTGAGTAAAGCTTTTTCATATGAGCTACCAGTAAAAAGTTATGATTGTTTTTTCATCAAAAACTAGTCAACCTTCAAATATCAAAATTCATTAGATGCCAGATCGATAAAAATGTATTCTATGCGGCTACTGAAAGTTCATAATATAAGTAAACATTTAAGAGAAAATTGGGAGGGTGTTTTTCTTTTAACTCGTTTAAATTAGTCTTAAAAATACCTTGAAAAAACTCAAAAACATTGCATAACTCTTAAACGCCTTAACGTATCAACACACTTCCTCCAGCAAAATAATAGAATCAAGTCAGCCCTACAAGTGTTCCATACATTGTCCATTCGAGAAATGAGACGCACAAAAACTACAGCCGAAAATAGATTTTTTGCTGAACAATTTTAATTAATTTATTACCAAAATAACTGATTCAGTTGAGCTTAAGCAACAGACACTGTGTAATATGGTTATTCCGAAGTAGAGGCCATGATAAATATATCAACAGAAATTTTCATTATCTTGACAACCAAAGCTCAAACAAGGTGGTGCAAGTTAGTGAAACGCAAATATTTTTATCCAAATCGTACCGAGACGCCTTTTTTCTCATCCACTTGTGTACCGAATAGCCTGTGACAACCGGAAAACGACGCACAATGAGTTTTGGTTAGAATAAATAACATACAATCTACTAATTTTAACAAACTAATGATTTACTTGGGTTTCAGAAAGTGCTTTGTCTTACAAAAAGCTAACGGATTTAATGATTGCTGGTAGAAGTAATAAGGACATTTTACAGTATATCATTCAAGAATCGCGTATGAAAACCCCCACCTGGCGTGTTAGCAAACTGAACAAGATCGTGAAGGGAAGGGATACAAATATAAAAACTGCGTTTAGAGAACATTTGGGCCTACGTATCGGTGAGCCATTGCCATCAGGAGGTAATTCCAACGACGGAAACACGGCCCGGAAATTTTTCAAGAAGTGGAAAGAAACAGGAGATATAACAGGCCTTGATGAAACACTGTTGGAAGGATTTCACGTTGTTCTCAGTGTAATCAATAGCCGATAAGATAAACGTCGACGAATTCCAAAGTTACACTGAGAAAATACGAGCGTTGTATGTATCGTTGTATGGCTGGTATCCACTATCACCAACTGTTCATAAATTGTTGATACATGGAGCCATGATAATTAGACACGCAATTTTATCTATTGGTATGCTTAGTGAAGAAGCTCAGGAGACTCGAAATAAAAGTATCTGGAACTTCAGAGGTGCTAACCATGCTAAAAAAATTCAGCAGAATCGCAAACATTGAAGATGTTTTTAAAAGGCTGCTGTTATATTCAGACCCTATCTTGGCATTGTCGAACAAACAAAATAAGAGAAGTTCAGAAGACTTACCAGAACAAGCAAAATGTTTAGTTTTAGATAATAATTAGTATAATTCATTGCTTAATTTATTCAATACATACCAAACCGTAATCAACTGTTGTCTTATGTTTTATTTTGAATGTTAGCGATACGATCATTACGATAACGGAATCGAAATCAATTGAATCAGTTATTTTGGTAATAAATTAATTAAAATTGTTCAGCAAAAAATCTATTTTCGGCTGTAGTTTTTCTGTGTCTCATTTCTCGAATGGACAATGTATGGAACACTTGTAGGGCTAACTTGATACTATTATTTTGCTGAAGGAAGTATGTTGATACGTTAAGACGTTTAAGAGTTATGCAATGTTTTTGAGTTTTTCCAAGGTATTTTTAAGACTAATTTAAACGAGTTAAAAGAAAAACACCCTCCCAATTTTCTCTTAAATGTTTACTTATATTATGAACTTTCAATAGCCGCATAGAATACATTTTTATCGATCTGGCATCTAATGAATTTTGATATTTGAAGGTTGACTAGTTTTTGATGAAAAAACAATCATAACTTTTTACTGGTAGCTCATATGAAAATGCTTTACTCAGCAAAATTATGCGCAATATTTATTTCAACAACTCTTCTGAACACAACTTTTCCATAGAACGTTTCACAAAAAAGTTAGAACAAAAAAATCGATTTTTCGGGAGCCACCCTACTCTTACCCGGGACAATTGATGTAACTCGGTCAAATGAAAAGCTAGAGAGGTGCTTTTTTCAGCAAAGTTGCTCAAAATAAAATTTCCTACAACTTTATTGTACAATAAAATCATTTTTGAGCTCAATTAAGAAAGTTAGGTTTCATATTTCAATCTAAATAAGGACCACCCTAGTAATATTTTATATCAAAAGGAGCGCCATTTGATAATAAACAACTTTTGTGAAGACACCAACTACAAAAAACTAATATTTAATAGTGAAAATATTTTTGTCACGCTAATTTCCCGTTTCAAACCACTGTGCATGCGTGGAACATCGTGATGTCAGATCTCAACTAATAAATTCCTTGCGTACTCAAGGTAGACTATTCAATGTTATTTTATTTTATGTTAGACTCCTTCCTCTTCCATGAGTTCAACCAATAGCCAGTTATAATATATGAATAAAAGTGATGAACTGATACAAACAAACCTAGTGATGGGCAATACGGCTCATTTCAATGAGCGGCTGTGAACCGAACGCTCTTTCGTAAGAGCCGGTTCAATTGAACGGCTCATTGGCTCTTTTTCAATAAACGTCAATGTGGAAAAGCGGTTCGAGAGAGTGAGTGTGAGAGTCACGGAAATGCATGAGCGGTATGGGCGATCTAAAATTGTGTTTCACAACTAGAGGTGTCCGTGTGCGAGGAAGCGGGATATTGAAATAAATTAGTTGAAATTCCATTTGAAAAAAAAATCTATTTTTTTTTTCTATTACGACAGAATTCTTTGAAAATTCACTGCTGAATAAATGTTTCTATGTATTTTCGACAGCTTCATTAGAAAACATCATCGTTTAACCAACAACGCAATCAAATTTGGGCGAACACAGGCACACAGATTTTCCTAGTTGAAACGCAGATTTTAAAATGGCAACTCTTCTTGAGAGCCGCGGTTCAATTTTGAAGAGCAGTGCTTCGTTCGCTCATTGCTACGAGTCGGTTCAAATGAACGGCTCGTGAGCGCTCGCTAATCACTAAACAAACCTGAAATAGTTATAAGATTATGTACTAAATAAATGTTTTTTATTTAATGTAATTTATAATAGCAAATCGCTTGATAAATACAGTGTATAGATTAACTAATGAATACCAACATACTAATATGATATTCGAAATGTATTAGGTTTAAAGTACTATGCAATGTGTAACGGATGTGTAATGTCAGAGAAAAAGCTGGATGTCGTAAATACAAATAAAACTGACACGATTTCTCTATAATTTCAAATTTGAATTGATAGTTGATCGATTGAGTGAATTGTGTAACTTTCCCCCTTTTTACGTGATTTCGTTGGTAGTTTGTTCACAAATGGGCGGTTCCAACGGCCATACATTTAGGCACTTATAGAATTTTGACGACTCATTTCGTTTTTGCATATTTTATTGATAGAAACTATCAAGATGCTGTACAGGATTCATTTCTTTCTTTTAGAAGGACCAAACTGCGATATTTAGCACAGTTCGGAACATTTTTCTAAAACGATTTTCGCACAGCGAAAAGTGCACGAACCAAATAAAATTGTTTTGAATTTTCACTAAACTGATAATTTTTACCTTTGCAAAGAAGTAATCTTAGTAGTTCTTTGGATAACATTTAGAGCCATTAGAACGGCTGATATAAATCGTTGTCTACGTTTCGTTTTCTTTTTCTCCAATGCAAACGATCAGCAGCTCTGCTGTCTGCCGGAATCGCTCTGGCTTGAATTGGAACTAGCTTTGCTTGAATTGAAACTAGCTTTGCGAACAAACCGCAACACATCCGCTCGCAGTGCCAAATGATGCCAAACTGGTTTAATGCGTCTTCTGGCCTTGACGACCGGAAGGCAAATGAGAACTACGACCTGTGCGTTTCGATTTTGAGCCACAAAACAGATGAATCCTCCGATCAGCGATGACAGATAGTAGTAGTGTCATTTCCGTAGATTGGTATTTTTCCCGGAAGCGCTGGCGGTAGAAATCTTTCTTTTTTTGCCCGCCAGACACAACTGGGTCATGTAGTTCTCCGTTGATAAATTCAAATTTCCGTAGATTTCCAATATCCGTACTAAATGTACGGATCCGTATTTCCGTAGAAAATATTCAAATCCGTAGATCTATGGAGATCGCTGTTTCCGATGCCGCAGTATTGTTAAAATTTTGGTTCCAGTATATCCAGGGAGGCCATCTCATGTACTTCACTAGTCCTTGTCCAAGGAGGTAGATTTAGAATCATCTTTAAGATCTTACTTTTAATACGATGAAGCCTAAGCTTGTGCGTTCGTGCACAGCCCCTAAGTTTGTGTGTTCGTTCACAGGAACTACGTATTCAATTGCGGGGTAGATGATTTGTTTATAGATGGCATTTCACCACAGTGATAAACGCTAGAGTCAGATTTCTGCCACACCGAGGATGAAAAAAACGAAGCACCGCACAAAGAGGAAAGCGCACTTCTTCTCAGTGTCGAATAGACAGCATTTGAGTGTGTGCTTGTGGTTAAAGCAGCTGGCGCGAGTGAAACACATTCTCTTCGCATGAATCGTTCACACGCGCTCTCGTCTAAATACACCCAAGTGACCACTGGCGCGTGATTGTGAGCGAACACTTCTGTGAACTTCAATTAATAGAGAGTAGATCTGGCCTTGCTATGGAAAATTTGCAAGGAAAACCGAAAATTTTACGATAAATTGTTTTATTTTGCTGATTTTGCGTGTCCACGCTTCATCTACGAAAACCATACAGCAGAGTGCTCACCGGCGTGTGCACCTCTGTGAAAGTATCTGCATCCACCTCAGAGAATTTATTAGCTAATGCTCTAGCACTTTGGTGCGATTCAGTGGAAGAGGTAAAAGGAAATAAACAAACGCACTCTTGATGCGTGCACACTTACACAACAGTGGTGTATAAATGTGAAAGAAAAGAGCTCTCGTTGAAATTGTCAGTGCGAGGGGATAAATTTTGCTTGCTCTTCGTCACACAGAGGAGATAGACATCTCTGTTCCTCAGGCACAGTTTAGATGTTCTACAAATCAGCGGCTACAGAGACCTAATGAGTATGCTGCATTTTTGAACGATTTTGTCAACATGTGACCTGAATGGTGAGTCCTAGATATATAACTTCGTCGGACCATTGGATGACCTCATCACCGAATCGTACTCGGTATTCGTCTGATGGAACAAGCTTTGGTATATGGTTAAAAAGTCGATTTTCACAGTGATTGCATTGCCCTTCTATATGAGAAAATGTTTAAACCATCCAAATTCAGCCATTGAGATAACGACACTCGAATTTGATACGATCGAATATTATTAATGATTTCACAAAATATTAATAAAAACTCGTGCGAGAGAAATATGACGAAAAATTAAAACGATCTAGGCGACTTAGGTCAACTTCACTAAGATACATTCTTAGTGAAGAAGTATTGTTGATATGACAAGGTCTTTAGTCATCTGTTTATTTCAACGAACAGATTTATAGAACACAAATAACCCAGATGTAATTCTAATAATCGTAGTTTGCATTTGTGCTCTTGTCTCTTTAATTTTTAATCCAGCCAACATACTCAAACCGGTCCAATTCGTCCGAACGTCACGGTGAGCATTCTTCATAACATTTTTGAGTCGCAGCATGTAATCGATTGAGCGAAATATCCGGGGGGCTCGTATGTCACTTACTTAGTAGGCTCTCCTGTTCAGCATCCTTCTTCGTACGTGCCATGGTATAATCGATATTTATCCTATATACAGATAACAATTTGGCTGAGTAACCAGCCGTATTCCTGATCTATACACAGTCTCTTCATTTCTTATCAGAAAACATTCAATGGTATTTTCGTCAAATTTACAAATATATTGATGGTAAAGCTCGCAGTCGTAGTTTATGTATAGCTCCACAGCAAAATCTAGACACAGCTAGATTTCGTATAAATTCTTGAAGATTCAGATTTGAAAGCTTACCAAATTAAAGAGTTTGTAGGCTCTTCTAAAACATATGTTGTTACCAATCTTCTGGTCAAACTGAAATTATAAATCTGTTTCGAAAAAACTTCCCAGAAGCAATCTAGCGATATAGGAACTCAGACGAACTTTTTCAATTTATTTGTTTATTTATATTTTCAGGATACTTTGGTAACTATTTTGTAGCAACCAGAACAGTGTTGCTAAAGAATTTCATTTTTATCATTAACAAGGGGTTGCTCACGGACACTTTTTAATCCGTTTTTCCTTCGGAGTGCCTGGTTGTGTCGTCGACAGATTCAAACTCAACTCGTCACTCGTCACACTTTTTAATCCGTTTTTCCTTCGGAGTGCCTGGTTGTATCGTCGACAGATTCAAACTCAATTCGTCACTCTTCATCACGAACGTTGCCATAAAAGGTTTTTTAGAATCACCATTATTTTATCATAAAGAATTCACATTCTGACATACAATAAAATATTAAGAAATACTGGTTATATCGTAATATTTATTTGTATGTCAGAATGTTCAATGTAACTAATCTGTACTTTAGTTTAGGTTATCGTTTCAAATTCTAGAGGCGAAAAGGGATAAGCTTGCACAATTCACTTAATCGATCACCTAATTGATAAATTGATAATATAAAGAAAGAGTGTC
The DNA here is from genome assembly GCF_030247185.1 of Malaya genurostris. Lineage (NCBI taxonomy): Eukaryota > Metazoa > Arthropoda > Insecta > Diptera > Culicidae > Malaya > Malaya genurostris. The sequence goes on from NC_080572.1 coordinate 129,970,826, forward strand.
AGTTTTATTCGTATTCACGACATCCAGTTATGTCGTTGACGTTACATACCCATGCTTTTTTTGTCGTGAATACGACTTACTTTACTATGGGGTGCCTTTTCAAAATTAACCATATGGAAGAATGGGCAGAACTTAATCGTGAATATCTCGACTTGTATTAACGCTAGCAACATAATTCTTTCACCATTTCATCAGAAATATGATCAGGAATTGAATATAATATTTTGAACAGTGTGAGATAACCACAAACAACTAAAAAAAGAGTTTTCTCAAACTTTGAAAACAAACGCGGAAAACTCTTTACTTTTGCTTGGCTTTTTCGCGCAAGGACGACGATTTTGAGGTAGTCAGGCACATATCTTCAACTGACTGCGTATAAAAGGGGAACCGTGGTCAAAAATCGATCATTTCTTCTTGTGCGTTGGACGGAAGCAGACGTCATGGGACTAGCAGCTTCGGAGAGTGCACCTTATGCGTGGTATAAAGCCTCAAACGCTTAGGTCGGGCTTTAATTTGAACTTCAATCGTCAGGTGAAGCAGTCGTCGATGAAAGCAGACCTTTTGCGTGGTATAAAGCCTCAAACGCTTAGGTCGTGCTTTCATTTGGACTTGAATCGTCAGATGGAACAGTCGTCAATGAAAGCAGACCTTTTGCGTGGTATAAAGCCTCAAACGCTTAGGTCGTGCTTTCATTTGGACTTCAATCGTCAGGTGGAGCAGTCGTCAATGAAAGCAGACCTTTTGCGTGGTACCAAACCTCAAAGGCTCAGGTCGTGCTCTCATTTGGATTTCAGCCGTCAGGTGGAGCAGTCGTCAATGAAAGTAGACCTTTTGCGTTGTACAAAACCTCAAACGCTCAGGTCGCATAGTCAGTTTCCCTTCGAAGAAGATTGATTACATCATCCTGTTGGTGGTCGTTTGTATTGAAGCAAAATACAACGGGAAATGGACAACAATGTGGAACATTATACAAAATCAGCCTTTCTAATGGCTTTAAATGTTACCTAAAGAACTATAAAGATTGCTTCTTTGTCAATCAAAAATTAAAATTAGCAGTGCAGTGCCAATCTAAGATAATATGATCAGTTTTTTTGAAATTTTCACAGTTCTAAATTCGCAACAGTGTTCAAAATCGTTTATATCCAATCAGTGTTTAATATCTTAGGAAATTATACAATTTGACCCTTCACGCACGCCTTCATAAGAGGTTCTTTCCAAAACCACCAATATTTTATCATATAGACTATACTGGTTATTTTGTAATATTTGTGTGTCAGAATGTTTGAACTAATCTGTACTGTAGTTTGGGTGTATCGTTTCAAATGCTAGTAGTGTAAAAGGGCAAAACTTGCACAATTAACACAATCGATCAACTGATTGATATTCGGAAGTATAAAGAAAGAGTGCCAGTTTTATTCGTATTCACGATATCCAGTTATGTCTCTGACATTACACACCTGTACTTTTTGTTTTGAAACTGCTGATTATCTTCGTCATCCAAAGAAATTGCAATTACGGCCAATTTTTTGTTGGAAATATCTTCGTGAGGCACAGCAAAACACCAAATGCAATGATAGTGTATGTTACTAATAGCAACGGCAGCAACACGGAAAATGGCACGATATGATGAGAATATTATACAAATAAATCCCGGCACGTTGCGGACACGATCCGGTCCCGTTCCGGATAGGTCACGGCCTAGTGTGAATAGAACTTAAAGCTTTCACAATTTAGTTGTCACTAGCAGTAATTGTGTAGAGCTTTCAGTGAATGTCAAATTGTTTGTTTACTGTTTTATCCTGTGAAATAATTTATAGTGTTTCACAATATATATTTTAACACTTCCCCGCAATTTGAATTAAATAAACTGAATATGTGTAATGTTAGGTAACCCCTTAGTGAAAGCATTTGCCGGTTGGTCGACACTCGCGATCATCTGCAGTTTCAGATTTCCCTTCTTCATGAGTTCACGAACGAAGAGATTTAATAAATTTAATTTGATGACCAACCCGAGTAAAGTCTAACATCAAAATTAGAACAAATTGATATTTGATTATGATAGCAACATCAGATTGAAATCCTAATATGATATCGACTCATCAAATTTTCAATTAATATCACATTGTGTTATCATTTTGCTCTTTAAAGGCAAAAGTTTTGTGAAACTCAGAAAATGAAAATATTAAAATCAACAACTTAATGAATCCATTGAAATTGTACAAATTTCAAATGGCAGGACAGAAGTACAAAGTTAAGTTTCAATGGAAGAATTATTCCTTCAATCCTTTGTTGCCTTTTACAAAAATGCTTTGACATCCTGCAGTTGACCGCAACCATAACCGCCAAGAAACGATTTTTTTGCAACATTTTAACAACTTTTACGCAAATAATGCGTTTTCTTTTTAACCACGAGAATATTGGGGTCAAACCACACGTCTGGGAGGCATTAGATATATTGGCGATCATCGGTACCACGTTTGTCTGAAACAGGTCAATCTGAATAGTGGCTTTGACATTCCCATCTCGCTGATCGATATTCGATATTTGTAGTCATACGACGTCGCGAAATTCATTCCAAAGTTTTTAAACCATTATTTTCAGTGCATCCAGAAATCGGGGACCTGGATGGCGAAAATAATATACTCGCCTACCCGTTCTGAAAATACCCATAACTTTATATCCAACAGCATGGAAAAATTCATTGTTTACGAAGTTCGAACATCGAACAATGAATGTCTAGAGCTAATTCTTAATGATACTTTAGTGGCTTAGAGGAGTCACCAAGAAAATATATGTTTGATTTGTATATTCCTAAGGACTACTTAGGAATATACAAATCAAACATATATTGATACGTTGAAAACATCGTTTGGCACACAAACTATGTCGAAGACACTCGTCGAAACAATTCTCACTCCAAGTTATAAATGCTTAGAACTTTATATACCTACTAACGCTAGATATTATGAGAAGTGTTTTATCAATCATCTAATAGATCTTGGAACTTGAATACACTTTTCTAAAGAAATCGTCTAACTAAATCTTTATAATTTTGAGTCACAGGACTAATTCTGCATCAAATGATTGTAAATTATAAGTCTACAGAAGAACTAAAAAATCACTTAAGAGATTCGGGTTCTATCTGTAGTCAGAAGCGAGATAATAGTACATTGTCCCAATTAGTTGAACAAACAAATGATCTGGAATACCTTATTGCCGGATTCCTAATTCCAGAATACTTCACTGTAAAACGTTCGGTCTTCAGAGCCTCTAAATTCGTATTTCAAAGTGATTACATGTGCGAGTTGTTTGAGATCAAGTAGATAACTCAATGTAATGTTTGAAAGCTACAGCTTTGGATATGAGAAGGACAAAGAGAACATTTTCATTCTGTGCTCAAATATCCACACTGCACTTACAGTCCATAGCAATCGCAAAAAGATCGCATTCCAAAACATCTAAGTTCGAAACCGGTTTCTCTCCGGAGATTGCATGAAATCTTTTTTCTTGCTTGCGACTAATTGGAGATTGCATAAAATCTTTTTTCTTGCTTGCGAGTAACATCGCCTAAATGTATATTATCCAGAAGCTTTTTTGGCTGTTCTATTTTTAGGTTATGCTCGTGACGTGTCATTTCGAGAAAATCTACATCATATTAAGTTTTCAATGTGCTTTCACTGAGAGCAAAACTAGTTTCCAGTTTGATGTCACACAGCATTTTTTTTTTGCTTTCAATTTTGATCATTTAACCGTTGAAACGACCAAAACGATAGCAAATTAAGTAATCGATATATACGAACAGCACAACATCAAATTGAGTTTTCTTTTTAATCTCACACTCTACTCGGGAAGTGTTTCATCCATTGATGTGATCTTGGCCTCTACGCGATGTTCATACATGGAGAACTGTTGTCCATTATAACGAATGGTTAAAGCACTGGTCTTACAAACTAGTTGTCGTATGATCGAACCCCGACTTTGAGGGATTCGTAGTGTCAGTAGAATCGTAGCATCAGCCATGCAATGGTTCTGTACATTCTGAATCGGTTGCGAAGTCTGTTGAAACAGAAGGTCAAATTCCACTACAGGAATGTAATACCAAGGCTTTACAAAAATGTCAGTGAGGTCATCGATAAATATTACAAAATAACGATATCCATCATATCATATATCTTGCACCAAGCTGCCACAAACATCCGAGTGTATTATTTCTAATGGACTCCGTGGTCTCGGCTTCTCCATTTGTTTAAATTTAGCCGTAGCTTATTTACCTGCTGAACAACCATTGCACACGTGGAATATATAGATATCTTCCGAATTAAGATTGATTCCCCTAACCATTCTCTTTTTAATTAGTTTCTTTAAACTTGCATTGCTCAAATGCCCGCGGCATCTATGCCAAGTATCAAAATTCTCTTTCTTTCTGAAAAATGCAGGATTTATAACATTTTTCTTTGACTTCTCTTCCCAAGATAAATCAAAGTGAAATAAAACTTCCACGAGACTTCTCGCTTCGCCTATGCACGTGAAAATAACCTTTTCGTCGATAAATGAAATTTTTGTACCTAAAGGAGACCTGCGTGGCCCGAAGATTCTAATCCGATTTGCCGCAGAGATGTCGATCGGTTTCGTTAATTCTTTGACCTTATCCGTTTTCTGTAATCGTTGATTATGCCATTGTTTGCTTCTGAATTAACAACAAATCTAATCCTTTGTTGTGATCCACTCTGGTTGTAATTGCATAATTCTTCCACTTCAAGAATTTCTCTTCCTCCTTTGCCATATACTTTTCCATTAGAAAATATTTATTGTTGAAGTGTCTGATCTCGTTGCAACTGGAACACCATGTAACTCGCCGTTTTGTTGCATACTTAGAAGCTTGAGAGATATTCTTTTGATCAGTCTGCTTCTCTTCCCCGGCTTTTGCTGGTGGCTGGTAGCAGCCAAAGCATCGCGTAACTTACTGTTTCGCTGCGTACTTAGAAACCAGAGCGTTGTTCTTCTCCTCAGACTGCTTCCCTTTCCCGGGTTCTGGCACATTTTTAGCAATGAATCCATTGCTTGCTTAGCATACCCTAAGCCAATAAACATGTTTAAGACGTCGTTCTTAACAATCATAAAGTTTTCGTCTAAGATTTCGATATCCTAGTTCAGCCTTTTCTTCAAGATTGCCTTTCTAACATTGCTGTTTCGAGGTTTCTTTTCACTGATTCGTAGAAATCCCGTTCCGTTGATGTGCGAATCAGCTGCATTTTTGTGAAATATATTATATATCCATATGGATCACTTTAACGAATTCAATACAAATCGACACAACACATCACAGTAACACCATCTCTTGACGGAAAAGGCTATTAGTTCAGTCATGTTTAACAGTTTGCGTTTAGCGTGCACCTAGAAGTGAAATCTCGGTTAATTTTTCAAAAGGGCGTATTAGCAAGCGACAGTTTCTCTTTGTTTACTTTCTCTTCTATTAATTCCCAAGCGGTTTCCACGTTTATCACTCAACTCTTTGCATGAAATGATACCCGAAACTTTCGACTTTCAAACAGAATAGTGATATCAAAGAAAATCTGTTTAATCACATCACAATAATCGGATGATAGAAACTATCACTTGCTTATACGCCCTTTTGAAAAATTACCCGAGAAATGTCAAAAATAATTGAGCACGATGCCAATATAGAGGTGTGTATATTTTCATATTTAAATGTGTTTTTTTTCTGACGAAAGTGAATATCGCCTAGAAATAATGTAGAATTACGCTTTTTTAGACCTATCGTCTTCACTTTCAAGAGTTATGAAGTAGTATTTAACATTGCTCATGAATGTTATGAATAGTGCTGAAAAGATGAAACCTATCGACTGTGAAGGCAATGTTTGACAGATAACTTCTGATATATAGAACAAAAATAAAATTAAATGAACGGTGTATTACAAGTTACTTTGATTGCGGTATTTTTTTCATTGGGTTCATGACATTGAATTTAAATTAGCTGCACATTATCATGACTTTCAGGAAAAGTTAGAATGTAAAAGAAAATTGTAATTTTTATAAATTGTCTATGAATTAAAAGTATATATACTAAACGATCTGCACCTTGCTGTGAACTGTTTTGCGAACAGTTTAAACTTTTATTCAAAATTTGAAATTTCGATATTTATTTTCTAAAAAGTAGTTGAATTTCATTCAACAGACAAACCATTCAATTCTACCAATAGAAGGTTTGTTGAGCACTAAAAAATGCTTATAAATAGTGTGATAAGTGCAATACAGTAAGCAAAAGAACAAATTATATTTATTACTTTTATTTCAATTGATAGCTCTCGTTGAGGCGAATTACGGTTTATTCATTGACTGAATTGTTTCGTTTTGAAGCATTTATTTATTTATTTATTACACAACCTGATATTGTAAATTTTTATCTCCATAACCGTAATTTTTGAAATCAAGAAATTGTAGTCATTTAGGGGTTAGCCAAATTTTGTGCTAGGGCACATAACCATAAAAAAATTTTGTGCTAGGGCATATAACATAATAAAGAAATTGTAGTACATAATTCGGAAATGTTGGTAAAATTCTGGAACTAACATTAAGATTAATTTGTTTAGTTCTGCGTGCACATTTCACACATATTTATATAAATAGGGAATTGTGTAAAAACAAAATGTTTTCATCCGAGTTAGTATGTGACTGCGATTCTAAACCGTATTAACAGCTTATTTTTTTCGTGCAGTGTGTATCGAGAAATATTTCATATGTTTGAAGTTGTTTGGTTCAGTGTACTGATTGGGAAAACTGTCATATGTGCATTAAAAAAATTGTAGTGTATTAGTAATCTTTTTTGCCACCGCACTTTACTATGATGTCCCTCGTAAATCGAGAGTGATCCATATTGATATATACTACATTTGATTTTTGTCCTGACCTGCATTTTTGTCAAACGGTACTCCATCCGCAATTTCCATGCAGCAAATGTAGTCTCCGAAGCATCGAAGAACCACTTGCAGCTACCGTTACGATTATGAGTTATCGGATCGGTGCGCTCGAGAGTTCCCCTTCTCGTAGACACCACTATTAGATTGTATATTAAATTCTGCTTTACGCTGTGCCAGAACCGCCGACCAGCTGTTGATTCGCCATCTCACCAGACCCGAAGTAATTTTGCTTCGTCCGAAACATGTTAATCCCGCAGCTCGTCGTTGCTCATTGCTTTCTGCTTCTGCCGGATGCCACTTTTAACCGAAGTATTGCTGTTTCCTACTGGATCCCACTACTAACGGAAGTAATATTATTATCGCCAATTGTTCATCCAACAATCTGTTCATGACCAGTAAAACTCTGGGCTTATCCTAACCGGATTCCAAACTTGTTGCGATAACCTGTCGAGCTCTCTTTCCACTCGAAACTCCGTTTCTTGTCGATCCCGTTTCTGTCCGAAACTTTGTATATTAGATTCTGTTTCTATCTGAAACTACCGATATTAATTTCAAATTACCGATCCGGTTTCAATTTTTACTTCGTCTCAAAATTTGATCCCGTTTCTACCCGAAACGTTTTATCTTGGATTCTGTGTCTATCCGAAACTACCGGTTTCAATTTCTCTCCGAAACTACCGGATCCCCCTTCTAACCGAAGTACTGGTGCTTAATTTCACTTCTAACCGAAGTTAACAATACGACCGAATGTTTTTGCAACAATCCATGTGGTCAATGCCAGGAAAACCCTATATCCATCCTGACCGGATACTGCGACTATCCGTTTCTGTCCAATGGTCATCGATTCCCGTTTCTGTCCAAAACTACTTTTGAATTCTGTGTCTAGCTGAAACTGTCGGTTCCAACTTCTCCCCGAAACTACCGGATGTTACTTCTAGCCGAAGCAAATAAGATGACCGATTATTTTTCCAACAATTCATGTGGTCAGTACCAGACAACCCCTGGGTTCATCTTAACCAGATGATGTGACTATCCGTCTCTGTCCGAAACGTTACTGCTCGTCGATCTCCGTTCCAGCCCGAAACAACTGGATCCCACTTCTAACCGAAGTGCAGCTGCTAACTACAAACGATTGTTTATACAACAAACAGTATATAATTGCTCCAGTAAAACACTGGATTCATTCTAACCAGTTCTCTAAATACTCACAAATTACATTAACGATATGTTAATCTTTTCATGCATTATATTAACACTGCCCTACTGATGATACAATGTCCACCGTCCTACTTGACATTAATATATACCCTATATTAAGGTGAAATGTAGCGTCATAAAATGCGCGCAAAATTTTATCCGCTTCAGTTGAACGAACCGTCGCACAAAGCATAACAAGAAAAACTGACACATAGAAACCAGAACATTTTCCAGTGATTGAGTGCAGTGGGCTTACCTCTCGTTTTGTTGGCTTGTAAATAAGACTGGACGTAATGGATTTTTGAATCCTTCACACTTTGAATGTATGCTAATGCAATCGTTATTGTTAGTGATTACTCTTACACTAGAGCTATGAATCAAGAGTAATTATGAATGACTAACATTAGGTTATATGTTTATGTATTGACTAACTTGCTCACCATTTATATGCCTGAGTTTAGTAGCAAGCATGATTTCTGCTTCAAAAGAACGATTGAAGACAAGAGAACATTCAATTATTTTTGATATCTTTACCAGTAGTTTACCAGGCCACATTGTTTGTATCACAGGTTATATAAAAGTTATATTTTCAAATATTCTACATGAACGATAATAGTTGGCTAGAATTCATTTCATTCAGTAGCCTGTCAAGGTTGAAGTTTTAGTTTTGGTATAAAAATTGCTACAATCTGAAACAATACCTATTATATAATATTACACAGCCAAGCATTATTGCATCAGCAACATCAGTGCATTGTGCTCAACAGAGTTGGACATTTTTAGCAATATAAATGACAGTTTATTTATTTATTTATTTATTTGAATCAACAGACATAATTTAGTCCAAATGATTATTTCTTAGTATATATAAAAAATTAGATCGTATGGCACGGCGTGGCAGATGGAAATCAAATCCTGATGAAACTCTGTTGAAGAACCGCTGCATTCCTGTAATAGCACCGTTAATTCCATAATTAGTGCCATGAAATGGTAAGCGAAGGAACAAACTGTTACGAAGAACACGTGATCGAACGTTGAGGTTGATTTCGCTAAGAAGTGCGGGGCAATCGATCCTATTAGTTAAAATATCAAATATTGTCATTGCTCGTGATAAATCACATCGAACATGCAGTGTGTCAATTCCAATTAACATCGATCGACTTTCATAACTCGGGAGCTGTTGTGGATTATTCCAAGGCAACCGGTGCAGTGCAAAGCGAATAAATCTGCGTTGTATCGATTCGATCCGATTGACACCGTTGAGGTAGTAAGGGTTCCATACCACTAAGCAATATTCAAGAATAGAGCGTACCAGCGAACAGTAAACAGTTTCCAGGCAGTAAATATCATTGAAATTTTTGGTTATCCGTATTACAAATCCCAAGCATCGGGAAGCTTTCGCAACTATGTAGCTAACATGATGCTTAAACGTCAGTTGCTCATCCAGGAAAATGCCAAGATCTTTCACACATGTCGTCCTTTCAATTGAAGTGTCACCAATGCAGTATTCAAAACGAACAGGATTTTTCGTTCGTGTGAATGTTATGATCGAACATTTCTGGTGATTTAGAATCATTCGATTGATCTCACACCAGTCAGCAAAAATTAAAAGTTGGCGTTGCAGGAATACAGCATCATCTATTTTCCGGATAATGTTATACATTTTTAGATCATCAGCAAATGAAAGCCGCGGACCTTCCAGGACAAAATTCACATCGTTAAAGTACAGCAAGAATATCAGTGGTCCTAGATGACTGCCTTGTGGAATTCCGGAAGAAGCGCAAAACTCATCAGATACACAATCACCGATTCTTACGGCAAGACGTCGATCGCTTAGGTATGAATTAATCCAGCGAAGTACGTTCGAGCCAAAACCGTGTTTGTCTAGTTTAGCAATGGCGATAGCGTGATTTATTTTATCGAAGGCTGCCGACAGATCAGTGTAAATGACGTCTGTTTGATAACCAACGGACATAGAATTTGTAACATAATTCGTAAGCGAAAGCAGATTTGTAGCAGTAGAACGTTTTGGCATAAATCCATGCTGAGTGTGTACAATATACTGCTTACAATGGTTGAAAATTGGCTCAAGAACGATCATTTCAAAAAGCTTTGGAATGGCGCTGAGAAATGCAATCCCACGGTAGTTGTCAACTAGTTTTTTATTTCCTTTTTTATGAACTGGAAACATAAAAGAGGACTTCCACAGATCGGGAAATATTCCGGCAGTTAGCGATTTGAGGAACAAAGACGTAAGAGGTGCTGCTAAACTAGCATAGCATTTTCGCAGAACAATCGCCGGTATACCATCTGGCCCTAAAGAGGTGCTAGCCTTTGTTTTACGGATTGCCAACAGAACAGTGTTTTCATCCAAATTGATCGCATTTAAGGACTGATAAAGAAATGGCACATTTTGCACCGCAAGGGATACTTGATGCGGGAACAATTTTTCATCAGAAAAAACACTAGCAAACTTCTGGGAAAATAGCTGACCAATCTTCTGCGGACTTGAACCTGTGAATTCTCCGTAACGCATTGACGAAGGTAGCTCAGATTCTTTCCTTTGCTCGTTGACATAGCTCCAGAATTTTTTGGGATCCGACTTTAGTTTACGTTGTACGTTCCGCAAATAATTATCGTGGCAACGCTTCACGGCCCTCTTGTACGTTCGGTTTATCTGCACATAATTTTGCCGTAAGACAAATCCTCCATGCTTAGAATATTGCTTCAATGCTGCCAGTTTTACTGTTTTTAAACGTCTTAGTTCGGTGGATTGCCAATTCGGTTTGGTTGATTTCCGACTGGATCGCTTAGGCACAAAGCGATCGATAACATAGCTCATAATGTTAGAAAAAGTCTGTACTGCAGCATTGACATCGTCATTGTTAAGAACTTCAGTCCAATTAATAGTAAAAAGAAAATTATTCATGCTATCATAATCAGCTTTATAAAAATTATAGCTGACGGTGTTCGAAACGTCGCAGTACGTTTTATTTTCTGAATCAAGCACGATATGCAGCGATGGATGGTGCCTGACAGATTTTACTAGAGGCGAAGGAACTAGTACAATCTTGGGAGCCTTGTCGGAAATACTCGAAAAACAAAGATCAAGTAATCTATCGTTTTCATTCTTGACGTGATTACATTGTCGCAACAAATTTACGCTATAACAATCCAATAAACTTGTGATACCGGCTTGAAAGGTGGACTCCTTGGGATCCGCATACATGAAGCCATCCGTAGTCGCACATCATTTCAGGCTTGAGAAGTTAAAATCTCATGCAATCAAAATTTCGTCGATGAGTGCTGCGAGAGTCGAAATTTGTTCTAACGATTCATTGTGCGCGTTGATTACACTCAAATCGCGTGTCCGATCCGGTGGCAAGTAGATCACACAGAGAAATAGCTTATATCCAGTCAATTTAATTGCTACCCACACATGTTCGACACAGTCGTCAGATGAATATTCCACCCGTTCAGCTTCTAAACGTTGGTGAACTGCAACAAGCACCCCGCCACCTGTAGCGTTAGCACTGTTGCTAGAGTTACGATCCGTACGAAAAACATTATAACTCTATCCAAATACTTGCGCCGAAAATGTATTGTCATTGAGCCATGTTTCCGTGATAGCGATAATATCGTAACACTCCTCCGTACAAGCTAACAGGTAGCTATCAATGAGTTACCTAGAAAATAGACGACTTCTTACAATACCCATTTTATTGTATTCATCTCGTTTTCAATTGAACACAAAACCCAATGCTGCATAAATTCATAAATAAACTCGCAAAAATTATTTGATATGTAATTTTTGCTCACGATATAATGTCATCGAGTCCACCGTGCATCTCACACCATCTCAATACGAAACAGCAGCGCGCAAGCAATAAAAAAATGCGGAAAAGTTTTTGTTAACTTTTTCAAATTTCGATTGTTTTGGCTAAAATTTTATAATTTTGAGTTGCATTTTCAGATTCTTTGTGAAATTCTGTTACAAACACTACTTTTCAGTTCTAAAACCATCTCCGTGGAACGGAACAGTTACCGTTTATACAATTAAAATACATTTTGCTCGGCAAAGCAAAATTTCAAAATTCTAAGAATACTTAGTTGTGATAAATTTGATTTCGAAAATTTAAGTGTTTTTGGTTTTTCGAAAATCAGTCTAGTTTTTGAATAATTGATCAAAAACGCGATTCGGGCATTCTGCTCCATTTCACCTTAATGTGTTTACACGCAGCGTATAAGTCTACACAAAGGCAAATGTCACATTGAAGTTTTCATAGTTAAGCTTTCATAATTTAGTTGTCACTAGCAGTAATTGTGTGGAACTTTCAGTGAATGTCGAATTGTTTGTTTACTATTTTATCTTTTTTTTTTTAAATCATTTATAGTGATTCACAATGTATATTTTAACAAACTCGACCATTATTCAATTTTTAATCAAGAATCTGTAGTTCTTTCTATATATCTGTAATCTCTATTTACAGAATCTTGGTCACAAATTCATTTGAAAAATTTGCAAAATACAGATTGATGATCTGTATATGTGGCAACTCTGGCCAGAGGTTGACTGAGGAAAAATGTGTCGGTGCCTATATTTATGCCCCTTTGTGCGAAAGTTTATAGGACTACCTAGAACGATTTTTTATGCATGGCCATTCGAGATCAAAAGGATGATAACTTGAAGGCATGTTGTGATTGGTTCGTGAAAACAGGTCGATTCAAACTAATATTTCAATAGTATTAAATTGAAATACTGAAACGACATCACCATACATGTTTAAGTTAATTGTTTCCGAATCGATTGGATGATAAATTATATCAATCCATCAATAAATTACTAGGTTATTATCGTTTAAATATATGTCAGATAAAGGACGATAATTTTTGAAACATTTTATTGACACCCGGCCTCGTAGAGTAAAAAGTGAGGCATTTTTAATGCAAAAAAACTCAAATCGAAATTAAAAAGTGGTTCATGTAACCCCACAAAAAGCGATTCATGTATCCCCACAAATCAATAATAGATTGGAAGTGATTTGCAAACTTTCTGGTGAAAATCCATGAATTTGTATGAATTCGCGATAACAATAATTGTTGTGCAGCTATGTACCACATTTGAGACACAATAAACCTTTTACAGAAAATCGTGCGTTAACGATGTGTGCAATTTCACGCAGAGAACAATTTAATAATTATTAACAGTAACAAAAAAATGTCAGACGCTTACACAAAATGTATTAGGTCAGGTTACCGATAGGGCTACCAGCACGTCGTACACAAATTTCTAGTCAGTGAAGAAATATCCCTGTGGTTAAACTAACATCACAAGTATGTTTTCAAGCACTGTATTTATTTCAATACCTATTATTTTACGATTACTAATTATATATTAAATATTCACTTACATTTCTAATTAGCAATATTATTTTCAGGGGAACGTCCATATGCGTGTGATATATGTAACAAAACTTTCGCCGTTAAAAGCTATGTTACGGCTCATCGGTAAGTATGAGATAATCGTGTGTTAATGTATGTATGTGTCTTTCCACGATTTTTTCTATTCATTAAAATTTCTCGGAGATAGCTAAAGAGATTTGAACAATCTTTGACTTATTGGAAAGGTAAAAGAAGAATTGAGGATAAAACGTCCCACATATGGAAATTAGGCAAAATCATAAATACAAAAACATAAACGAGAATTCATTGCAAAATGCATAAAATATATTATATTTATAAAGACAGTGAATTGAAATGTGTTTTGGGTAAAAACGCGATCTTGAAATATGTAAAATTTCCATTTTACGTTACGAGGGATAAAATGTATCTAAGATTAGAAATAGGATTATCTTCAACGGTTGGTTAAGTGGGCCCCTATAAACATTCATTATGAAGATTATTCAATTTAATCGCTATTTTAGAGCAGGTTTATTAAAAAAAAGCTATAGAAATTAAAATTCATGAAATGGTATCCGTCGCCGATTGTGCTTTACAGTGACTGCAGTGGTTGAAAGTTTCATAGTCCTCCTGACATTTTCTATTGTGAGCAAGGATGCAAACTGCCTCCCATTTTTATTACTGTAGTCTGCTTACCCACATTTACCTTTTTTAATTTTTCTTACTGTACCGCGTTGATGCATCCAAACTAAAATTCTATTACAGTAGGCGAGCGAAGCAGTATCGCGTAAAAAACTACGGCTGGAATCATAGCCGTTCGAAGTAGGTAGAAATTATATTTTTCCACATTTTACTGCCTCCTTGTTCGCGCTACTGTACCACAAAAAAAGTAGCTCGTGGCGGTAGAAAAAAGTACTTTGCCGTTGTAGAAAAAAGTACATAAGTGCGATAGAAAATGTACTTTACGGTAGGCGCTGCACATTGCCTATTTCGTTCGTTATTTTGAAGATGACTTTCACGTATTCGCACGTGTGACTGGTCAATGAATGCTTTAAGGGCTTGTTGGTTGGACAAGTAAACTGAACTCGGCTATACTGGTTACCGTTTTCCTATTCGGAAAGCCTAAAAAGTAATGGTCACAGAAGATTTCAAAAATGAAACTAACATCGATATCTTTGAGGTGGTTAGATCGCTTCTCGCAGTCTTCGAATCAAATAGAAGGGCCCTTCGTTCGGAAATAATAATTTATTCGTTCTCCGGTGTGAAATAATTTTAACCGTTATATAAATGAAGATAAAAAAATCATTTTTTTTGGTATTTAGATCGAATTAAAGTTTTTAGATTGAGTGAAAGATTTCCATTTTCCGCATTTCGAAATGTTTTGATTTAATGTAAAAAATGTGATTCTGCATTTCGAACAAGTGATGTTTTTTGTATGGAAAGCTCAAACTTCATCGAAATACACAATAGGAATGACTTGTGCGACTCCGTACATCTTCAGTACATAATCAATTTTTACTTTAGGAATTTACCAGTCTGGCGACAGTTAACTTCCATCATTGCTACAAAACAAATCATTTATATGCTTATACTACTTTGGCCAAATCAAAATAGCCTTACCTAGGGTTCTAATAATCACAGTATCATCTTTATTAAATTGCGCATTTATGCCCACTACATGACGGCCATATCGGGTCGCAGAGTCGACTTTAATGCATATTAATCGACCTTGCATGTCAGCTGCAATTTTTTCCCTAATATTTGTTGCGCATTGTTCAATATGACGAGAGATATTGTCTCGATTGATTTTAAATTTAAGTGCTTCGCAAATTGGATCTAGCAGTTCTCGAAAACCTTCCCATTCAACGGCGCATAGGGGCAAGTGATGAAGTGATACCATTTTTACCAAAGATTCAACCACAGCTTGTCTGTCGAGTGCTATTGATGTTTTAAGAATTTTCCTTTTCTTTTCTGGTGCATATCCTTGCTTCAGTAGTTCGTATTCCAGAGGCTTTTACGGATGCACATTTCGTAAATGCTTAACAAAATTTCCGGGATCATAACTACTTCTTAATTTTTTGTACGTGCAGATTCGAGTAGAATCGATGTTACAAATTATATAATCATCTTCACACTTATAACAATCATTGGCTATGTCCCGATAAAAACGCTTTATTTTCGATGAATCAGTCATTTTTCACGATCACGAATTGCTTTGAAAAAAAAAACGATTTTGGGAGCAACAACGTTCACTGCTAATGAAGGGAAAAAAATGACAAGTCGACGTAACCATTTCATAAGGTCACAAAAGTAAATTGTTTCTCTTTGTTTACTTTTTCATCTGCTAAAATCTAATCAGTACGTTTCAATGCAGCAAAGCATTGAATTCTTCATTTAAAAAGGGCCTTGAAAACAAATAATTCATTACACCATTCGGGAAGATCATCAAGAATATCAAACGATCTACTATTTAAATAAAATATAATCTGGTCTTGAAAAATACAAAAAAATCGTCAACACATAATGTTTATATATTAAATAACTAGTAATCATTTGTTAACGTTCAATGTAAACACGTGCGCTACCATTTTGAGCGAACAATGTAAAGTACAGCGGTAGAATACTTTTTTTTCGACGGCGGTAGAAAGCTATATTACATTTTTAAAAGCGGCGGTAGCTTTGAGCAAATGTATCGCCCAGCCTACTGTAGAATGCTGTAAACCTAAGAAAGAGTAGAATGAAGCAGAACAAAATGTATTTTTACCTTCACCGTTCTCATCGTCGCTGGTACACTCTCTAGAGTAAATGTATCTACCAGCAGTTGTAGCAGGCGGTAGCACTCAGAGTGTGTAGAATGTAGGGAAAGAAATGTATTTTACCGGTACCGTTCGCATCACTGGAGTGTAAGTTCTTGGCAAAACAAATAATTCGAAAAGAAATTTCTAAACAAAATGCATTCGTATGTCTCGTTTTTGTATTTTAGTGTAGAGTAGCCGTTTTTCAACCAACTATTATAAATGTTACACCATACTTGACGAAAAATATTTGTAGTCATTGTGAGTACATTTTGTAAAATTATTGTATTTTGGGAAAAAAATTGTGACTAAATAATACATAAAATTACAGTTGCCCTGAAGATGAAGGTATAACCTTCGAAACGTTGGCCTTTAACGAAAAATAAATGTTTTGACGAGAAACCAATTGACCAAAAAGCCATCTCTTTATTCGAAACGAAGTTACTAATAACCAGGGGATTCAGTACCTCACATCTTATTAGCAGTCGCGATGAAAGCACCCAAAAACGATCTTTCAAGGGATGTGTTGTATGTGTCGAATGCATGCAGCCTAAGGCAAATCGCAAACAACGATACTGAATTCGCTCAAGTTTAAGAATGTGAGAGTTTGCAGAGGAACGAAAACAAACGCATCCATATCCCATCACTGAAAGTATCGTTGTCTGATACAATTTTATTAGATCTTCCGGATGAGCACCCCACCAAGATCCTGTTATTGTTCGAAGAAAAATTACTCTTTGTTGGCATTTTGTGATCAGATACCTAATGTGTCCTCCCCACGTGTATCAAATCAAACCACACCCCGAGGTATTTGAAAGTCAAAACCTGTTGGATCATTATTCCCATCATATGAAGCTGAAGCTGCGCGGGATCATGCTTTCTTGAAAAGACGACCAGCTCTGTTTTCTTCGTAGAGAATTCGATACTCAGTTGAACAGCCCAAACGGACATTTTATCTAAGGTATCTTGCAATGGTTTTTGCTGATCAATAGCTTTGGGTCCAGTAACTGAAACCACGCCATCATCTGCCAATTGTCTTAGTGTACATGGGGTTCTGAGACAGCTGTCAATGTCTTTTGCATAGAAATTATACAGCAGCGGACTGAGTATGAAGTGTATAATAGAATTGAATTTTTTTTTTTAATTTGCTCCAGTTTTTGAAATAGTCAGTTTTTTTTAATTTGCAAAGTTTTGTGAAATTCGAGAAACAACTTAAGCTTCAGAATCTATGGGAAGGGGGGTCAGGTCTGGATATTGTGTGTTTTTTCCCCGATTTATTTGTAAAACTTGTTTCCAAAGTTTTTCAGGCAATCTTTTATACGTTTTCCAGAAAAATTATTAAGTTTTATAATTTGATGATTTTCCAATATTTTATATATTTACTTGATTGTGTTCGAATATTCATTGTATTCTAGTGATAATTAAAAATAATTATTGCACTATGCTAATTACTGAATCATGTGATTATAGAAAACAATGTTATTTAACCGTTACATACAACTTCCATATCTTTTCAGTTGGTCACATGTTTCAGAAAAACCGTTGAACTGTGATCGATGTTCAATGACATTTACCAGTAAATCACAATTTGCCATCCACATTCGAACCCACTCTGCTGGCCAAAATTTCGAATGTCGCCTTTGCGGTCGAACTTTTATACGCGACAGCTATTTGATTCGACATAATAATCGGGTTCATCGTGATAATAGAATCAACGCTAACAACGTCAATGCAACCATTAACAGTGTTGCTATTGGAGAGATACCATCGCAGATCAATGCACCAGCAACTATTGATGCAAGCGAACACAGTAATCATCAGAGAGAAGCATTTAACAGTGCTTCCACACAACCATGTGATTTTAGGTAAAACATAAAATTATTTATACTGTTCCTTTTTTCACGATTCAGTTTGTTTTTGTAGATACGTCCCTGAACTACAGATGACTGAGACGTTATCGTCCGTATCTCATATTTCATCTCCTGATGTTTCCAGCCATAACTTATCGCCAAATATTACAAATTCTAATCAAGAACATGGAATGACACCTAACAGGTCTATGATCATCAATGGAAGTAATGCACATGTTTCCATTCAAGGTGGGATCATTGATCACGGACGAATGGTACAGGATATACATGATCGCGACCACATAGAAATCGATAGAGTCCTTCATCAAGAACGATCTGATCACGAATCTCGCAATCTTGCGGATCGTTTCATTCAAAATGCCGAGAGAATGGCACAGGAGCATACATTGGTAATGCAACAACAAGATCACCATCAGAACATGATGTCACCAATTCATCGTATGGTTACAGACAAAAACAGTATTCCCAGTCTACTTGAACCTAAACATGAATAAAGGAATTAAGTGGTATGAAAAATATGAGAAATCATCATAGGACATAATATAATAGCTGTTTCATGATTTACACCATATTGTACAAGTATTCAAGTATACTAAATTACAACTAGCAAATATTAAAAATAGATTAGATTATGTAGGGCATTCTTGAAAAATAAAAAACTTAGTTTGATGCAATATCACAACAAGAACATACAATAAGAAGCTGTATAGAAAACCCGGTATAGTATATTGTAATGTATAACCTATTGCAGTTCATAAATATATTATTCATCAGTAGTGAAAGTTATAAGCGAAGCAAAAACCCACATAGAATCAAGCCGAAGGCAGCGCCATTGGTATTCATAAGAACGCGTTTAAGTTGACATTGGTATCTGATAAGGTGCAAGGTATATTTAATCGAAAGTTTTCTTCCGCCTTCGGATAAACTTTATAAATAAAAAAACTTCAAGGATAGATACCACAAAGCTTCCTAGAGTAGTCATTTCCAAAATGATGTGATCTGTAGCTGCCTTCAGCGTTTTATTTTCTAAGTGAACTACCAAGCCATCGCAAAAGGATGGAAAATTTATGTAAACACCCGATAGTAATGTTAGTAGTTATTATGAAATATATCTATTTTATTTAATGGATGAAGAATTCGATATCGTTGTACTGTTCTATTGGGTTCAATCACCTATGATAGCCGAGTGATTGTATTATAGCCTTGATTTGAGGTTTAATGTTTTCCTTCTTATTTCTCGTTGACGTTCTCCCACTTGAGACTAATCTCGTTGATGGCACCATTTTAGTCCCGCGTTTTTGGCAATTTTTGACTCCCCTCCCCCCCTTTGTCACAAATTGTCACAGCAGCAAAGACCCAAATACAACCCCCCCCCCCCCCCCCCTTAATTCATCTCAATATATACTCAATATGTATGACAAATCATACCAATATGAGGGAAAAATCGATTTATTACATGCTGTCATTAGATTAAAAAACATCTCTAAAACTACAAAACCATCGAAATTATTTTATTAATATTAGTTGAATAATTTAACAAAAGTATTTGATTGGAATTGGTGAAACATTTAAATCATCTGTTTTAATTCTTCTTGGGGTACACAGATATATTATTTCTCTAGCTAAGGAATAATATTTCCTTAGTGTAGCATACAGCGCTGAGAAAATAAAGTTCTCATCTCATCAAATCGAGATCACTGCCGAAGAAGATCGCTTGTGATCTTTCCCAATAAAGATCATTTCTGATCAGTGATCAGTGATCTTTAAATCACATCGATCAAAATCGGTACGGATCTTTCGTCACACAAAATCGGTAGTGATTTTGAGCTAAAATGATTCTTGATTCATGTAAGTTCAATCCTTATCAACAGAGTTGGGGAAAACACCGGTTTCGTTACGTTACGGTTTACGTAGTTTCAATATATATTCTCGTTTGATGCGTGACTTTTTTTTATAGTATCATAAATTGAAGTGCATCAATCGGAACGGTGAGTGAATTGAATGTTTATGAGGTGATATCGATATATTTCGTGATTTAATACCGGAGGCTACCAAAACTTTCGAGGAGATACGAAGTATGAGAAAGGATTCATTACACCACTAGGTGGATTGGAACAGGTTTTTAATCAAAGTTTTACTCAGGCCTACTTGCGACAAGCTTAACGTGGCCGATTGAGCCGTATATTTGTTTGATACAAATGATTTTATACTGTTTGATCTTGTTGTCACCCTTTTCCTTGGGGAAGAGAAGGCTCCATTTCCTTCTATCGATGATTGAGGGGACCTTTGTCTGTGGCTCATCGTATCATCCATTGTACAGTCCAAAACGGGAAATTAAAGAGACAAAAATATTTTCGCTCTTAATTTTTTTTTGTAGTTGATGTCTTCACTAAAGTTGTTTGTATTCAACTCTTGCATCTTTTGGTGTAAAAGATCGTTATGGTGGATTTAAATCTGAATTCTAACTTTCTAAATTGAATTTAAGAATTATTGCACTTCACAGCGAATATGTAGGAAATTTCATTTTGAGTAACTTTGCTAAAGATGCCATCTTCCTACATATTTTTTAATCGAGTAAAAGTAATGTGGCTCTCTAAAAATCACCTTTTTGTTCTAACTATTTTGTGACAGTTTTATGAGAAAATCGTCTTCCAAAGATTTGTCGAGCTAATTATAGCGCACAATTTTGCTCAACTAAGCTTTTTAGTGTAAGCTATCATTCAAAAGTTATGAATCAACCTTCTAAAATAATTATTCAACAGATGCCAGATCGTTAAAGAGTAATCTCATACAGTTCCTGAAAGGTTATAAAATAAGGAAATTTTGAAGAGAAATCTGTGTATTCTGTTTTCGACGCATTTATGGCCAGTCCGATACACCTAGCTTCAGCTTTTAGTCCGATGTAGGTTACTGTCATCTTCTCAAGGTTACGTGTCACAATATCAATATCGTCAGCGAAGTCAAAAAATTGTACGGACTTTCGGAAGATCGTTCCACTCGTGTCGATCCTCGCTCTTCGAATCACATCTTCCAAAGCAATATTGAACAAGATACAAGGGAGTCAATTGCCTTGCAGTAGACCTCTCCGAAATTCGAAGGGCCTCGAGAGCGTCCCAGATACTCGAACGTAGCACATCACTCTATCAATCGTTGCCTTGACCAATCGCGTCAGTTTATCCGGGAAACCATATACGTGCATTATCTACCGTAGCTGTTCCCGATCGATTGTGTCGTATGCCGCTTTAAAGTCAATGAATAGGTGATGCGTGGGTACGTTGTATTCACGAAATTTCTGGAGTACTTGTCTTATCGCGAATATGTGAATATGTAGTGGCGTGGACTCCAGTAAATCCCGCTTGGTACGGACCTACGAATTCCTTAACTATTGGTGATCAACGACTGCTAAGGATTTGAGAGAGTATCGTGTAGGCGGCGTTCAGGAATGTGATTGCGCAACAATCGCCCTTTTTGTAGCACATTCGCACGTTCAAAATCTCGACAGCAATTTTTTCATATGTTAATGGATTTTGTCAGTATCAAGAACAAATTTTCTTATGTGTAGTGTACTCAAAGGAGTTACACATTGGTCATAACAGAAACAGACTTAAATTTTATTTTTGAAATGGTAACTCCTTTTCTATGGCGGCACCATTTTTTCTGCTCTTGTATCCTGGTAACGTAACGAAACATGAGAGAGAAATAAAATCTCAGCTCAGCAAGGCTGCCAAACAAGCGGTAGCTTTATTGGATTTTATGTGATGTAATCAAACTTGTAACCGAAAATATCAGAACTTTCTTGGCCACCCGGCCACATCGAGAGTCATTTTACACATTTACGAGAGAGCATGGAAAGAAATGTAATACGCACAGCGAGCCACACGGTTCCATATAAAAAAACTGATCAATTAGACCTTTGACCTCTCCCCCCTTGTGAGATACATATATATATATATATATATATATATATATATATATATATATATATATATATATATATATATATATATATATATATATATATATATATATATATATATATATATATGTATATATATATATATATATATATATATATATATATATATATATATATATATATATATATATATATATATATATATATATATATATATATATATATATATATATATATATATATATATATATATATATATATATATATATATATATATATATATATATATATATATAAATATATTTCATGTTTCTATGCGAATAAAGAAATCAAGTACGCCTTATTTTTATATTCTCGTAAAAATACAACGACGATAGTTGTGAGGGATTTCAATATTGTATTTGATTGATTTCATGAGCAAGGATATGAAGTTGGATATGAAATCTGCTCCTTCACAAGCTACTACGCTTCGAGGCACATGTACTGATTTCGTATTTGCTAGGAACCCAGCGTATTTGCAAGGAACAAAGCGATTAAATTTTTACTTTTTTTCTAAGATTATAATCAATTGTTGACGTTATACCTACGCACAGTGGTTGAATCGACTAAAACGTGAACTAAACTCTCTACACTGAAAGAAAACGCCAGCCGCATTTTGAATGAAATTTCATTCAATGCGATAAATAACAGAGAATTCCGACTATTGAATGATAGAACAATCTGCATGATAATATGATCAATATTCAGTGAGTTTTACTTCTTATATGTGTGATTACCATTCATATATTATATGACTGTCAGTTTTATTTGAAGTGTTAGTGAACTGTGTGTTAATCATCATGAATCAAACTGAATGTATGTTACCCATTGTCATTTAATCCCTGAGAAGAGCTTATTCCTAATAATGAATTATAGAACAGTTCGAATAATTTTATGATGAGCGAAAAATGAGTTTCATATTCATTTCTTCTGATTTTCTTCCATCATTTATATGATTGGCATAAATATAAGGAATTGTATTACAATTGTATGTAAAATTGATAAAATCGAAATGAATTTGTTATATGATATTCCCGTAACAAAAATCTTTCCATGCATGTATTATTTTCATTTTGCAGTGTTTCATACAATCGAACACAGAAGAAGTTCTTCTTTCGATATTTAAATGAAACTTTGATGATTACGACCAATGTTGAAGGAAAAAAAACATAGCATGATTTTATTATTAATTATCAGTGAGTTTCCTCCAATTGTTAAAATATTTTTGGATAAATTGTCAGAAAAGTTAATGACAGAATGTAAACAAAACGCGTTTTTTAACCGAAGTTATACCTTTAAGGTTACTGTTTAATACGTATTGTGGTGGTGATACGAAATCAGTGATTAAGAATGGTGGAAATATTGGAAAACCTGGTGTCAGGGTACTTTGGTGAGTAGTAAAGTAAGAGTCTGTAGTAGATTTAGAATTCACGTAATGTAAGGGCAATTTCTGCTTTAGACAAACAATTATTGTGGCCAATTCTATTTCTCTAGGATTGTATATTGCCCCCCTGATTTAATAAATTCAAAACCTTTTTGAATCCGGATTGGATCTATTATATTTTATTTGTATCTACTATCTTAAACAATAAGTTTGATAACAGGAGACTTGCTCCGACCTCCGACCCTTATGTTTAATAGAAAATCGAGCCAAAGAACTGAATTGAAATGATTGATGACGCTTTTTAAAGAAAAAAATACTCAGACTTAATCAGTAGAATGAAAAAAAAATCAAAATTTGACAAGAAAGTTTTCATTCTACCATGGAGCTAGTGCATACTCATGGAATGGATCAAATCTGAGTTTTTTTCTTTTAACAAGCGTCTTTTTCCAGGATTGCTATGGAGATGGAAACCAACAAATCTCTGTAACTATATTGCAATGCAGAACTTGATCATCTGCATACTTTACTGCAGATTTTTAGTGTACAAGTCAATCATGTTCTTACTATCAATCAATTTTATTGTAAATAAAAATAATATTTTAAATAATCGTGGAAATTTATTTTAAAATCATTACTTTTACAGACAATAAATAACAAAAATAAATCGAAGCGCTGGACGTTTTTACTTTATCGAAATTTAACTTTTCTGGCTGCTTAAATGAATTAATTGTGAAATCGATTGGAAAGGTTATAACGGTTTTCAACAGTAATATAATTTGCATTTGAATGGAAACGGTAAAGTCGTGTATCTCGCAGCAAACGATATTTTATATGGAATTGATACTTTCAACTTTAAAGTTTTCTTACATTTTCTTATATTAATAAACCATTGTATTTTTCATTTGACCAACCAATTCCACAGCGGAAATAAGTGATTCTCAATCGGAACTATTCGGTTAAATATAATTTGTTGTATTTTGATGACAAAATATATTTTTCACTGTCCAATATATTTTTTTCTTATTTTGGTTTCTGCTGCTTGATGGCGAATATATTCAAACTGTACACTTGATTCTTTTCCGAAAAATTGTTGAGGGGAAAAATTAAGCTTTTAATTGTTACGATACTTAACAACCTACACACTTCATTGTAAAAGTTTGTGTACAATCCATTGAATACCCTGACGAAAATTAGTTCGTTAACTCAACCGACTCCAGCATAGTTTATACAGAATATTGAAATGTCTACTTATGTTCAATGGAAAAGTTTCAATGAATATGTAACAATAAATCTTATGGTTTCTCTGCAACATTGTCAACATTGAAAACCTTGCTCTCGGCATTTTAAAACTAAAGCAGAGTACATTATTAAATATATTATTTTTACTACCATGGAGTGGGAAGGTAAGTTTCTTGAGACATTATCAACTATTCAACCAATTGTCTTTCAGTTGACTAAAGGGTAAGAAGCCAGAAGAAACTATCTTTGATCCGCATACATACGACCAATGTTGCGACATGTTTAACAGTTCGGAATTTATTTCAAATAAAAAATAGCACGCTCGGTAATTTCTGGTGAAATCAGTGTAAGTGGATTTACATAAATTCGGCAAAAAATCATTTGATTATTATGAACCGTTTTATCAACAACAAAAATACGACGAACTTCAAAAAGCAGATCAAAACTTGAAAAAACTGTCGTCGTAATGGTTAGAAGAAAAGCCTTCCAGATGAATCGGGTGATAGTGCTGATCGGTTTAAAATATATTGATTATAATTATAATAACACGTATGCGGAAATAAACCAAATTTAAATTTGAACAAATATATTTTAATTTTTGTTAAATAAATGATTTTTATCTTCAGTGTTATTTGTATCTTCTTCATTCAATGTTATTGTTTTTATTAATTCAGTGAAAATGTTTTTAAAAAAATCTAAATCCGTTAAAGGAAAACAGCTTCAACCAATTCTATTAATTAAATTAACTTTTTTATGACTTTTTACTATTTCAATAAAATAAATTAGTACAATATTTCATAGTTGTATTAGGCATCCTGCGGTTCCAGCTCAAAACACTCTTGCGAATAATCTTATCAATTTTTGTAAGCAATAGCATACGCCAAAATCCGTTCCAACATCTTGGTTGACGAAAGTGTGTGGGACATTTTTCATCATATTTTTCTTATCAAATCTGATCATTTCTACCTTTGTTAGGAGCACTTACATATCAGTTCATCGATTTTGAAAAATATCCATATACTGTGATACCTTTTTGACACTTTGACCAGTTCTTATTCATACTCATTGAACTCCAATGCAATTGTAAAAAATGCGATTATATGTACGAATATCATACGCACTACAAAATAAATAGTAATTCCTATATGGCTGCTGTGATGATTAATTTTGAAACGAAAATCATCTACATTTTGGATTTATTCAATTTATAAATGTATGTGCTTCAAACAAATTTTCAATGATATTCATACAAATGAATTTGTTTTTGACAGAGGGGAAATTGAATGGCCGACTTATTAAAAACATCTGAAAATCGTTATGGGGATCGGATGAAGCAAAAACTATTCAGCTTGTGGCCGGTAAATTCTTTCAGTGTAGCTGCTAAACCGTTGATCCGATATGCATAGTTCCTTTTCAGAATTCATTAACAAAAATATATCTCGTGATTTGATCACAATAAAAATGTGCAAAGCCTACTACGATAATAATTCATTTCAACAACGTTTTTTTTTTTGACTGGAGGCAAGTGAAAGTTATCGCCATTCAAAAGCCGGGGAAACCAGCTTCCAATCACAACTCATATAGACCCATTGCGATGTTGTCCTGCATCAGAAAATTGTTCGAAAAAATTATTCTACGACGTCTCGACACTTGGGTCGAGACGAACGGTTTGTTGTCAGATACTCAGTTTGGCTTCCGTAGAAATAAAGGGACGAATGATTGCCTTGCATTACTTTCGTCTGACATCCAAATTACCTTCGCTCAAAAACAACAAATGGCATCTGTATTTTTAGACATTAAAGGAGCATTTGATTCAGTTTCCATTGATGTTCTTTCAGACAAGCTCCACCAACATGGACTCCCAGCGGTTCTAAATAATTATTTGCACAACCTTTTGTCAGAGAAACGCATGCATTTTTCACATGCCGATTTGGCAACATTCAGAATTAGCTACATGGGTCTACCGCAAGGCTCATGCCTCAGCCCGCTCCTCTATAATTTTTACATGAATGACATTGACAGCTGTCTAATAACCCCATGTACACTAAGACAATTGGCAGATGATGGCGTGGTTTCAGTTACTGGACCCAAAGCTATTGATCTGCATAAACCATTACAAGATACCTTAGATAACTTGTCCGTCTGGGCTGTTCAACAGCTTCAGCTCCATATGATGGGAAGAATGATCAAACAGGTTCTAACTTTTAAATACCTCGGGGTACGGTTCGATTCCAAATGCACGTGGGGAGGACACATTAGGTATCTGATAACGAAATGCCAATGTCACATTATCTCCAAACCATTATTTCCTCTTCACAGATAGTCTAAGTGCAATTGAAGCCATTCGCTCAAACATGACTGGCAAGACTGAACCGTTTTTTCTGGGCAAAATAAAACAGTGCCTGAACGACATATTGAATAATAATTATCTAATCACTATAGTCTGGGTCCCGGCTCATTGCTTCATTCCTGGCAATGAAAGAGCCGATATTTTAGCCAAACGTGGTGCTATTGAGGGTGAAATTTATGAGAGACCGATTGCTTTCAACGAATTCTATAGCTCGTCTCGCCAAAGAACACTTGCCAGCTGGCAAGCTTCTTGGGATGAAGATGATCTGGGTCGGTGGATGCACTCAATTATTCCGAAAATATCGACAAAGGCATGGTTCAGGGGATTTCATTCGTGTGATGTCCAGACTCATGTCCAATCACTACACGTTAGACGCACATCTTCTTCGGATTGGGCTCTCCGAGACAAATCATTGTGCTTGTGGCGAAGGTTATCGAGATATTGATCATGTCGTTTGGACATGCGTGGAGTATCGTGATGTCAGATCTCAACTAATAAATTCTTTGGGTACCCAAGGTACACAGATAAAAATATTTTGTGATTTTATATTAATTTTCATGCACATATTTGGAGCAGGCAATTGAATGGAAATTTACATTACAAAACGAAGCAGTTTGTAAATATACAGTCATATTCAATGAAAAATAAATTTATTTTAATGTAATTTTACATCAATCATGATTTCAAATCAGATTTTCGTTTCAACTGATGTCTATTTCATAGTACTATCGGTTTACATGTCGTGTAAGTTTCATCTTTTCTTTCTGTGTAGACTATCCAATGTCCCAGTTCGAGACATTCTTGCTTGTCGTGACCTTCCATACATGAAACTTATTTATCATTTTATAAAGAAAATTGGAGTTTCAATTTAATAAAGGCCCCTTTTAAGACTTAGTTCTGATTCCAGCTGCGTCCATGAGTTTAACCAATAGCTAAATTAGAATAGAAATTATGTAATGATACAAACAAACTCAAAACAGTTTATGAAATTATCAACAAAATGCCTGAAAATAACAGCTTATTTTATAATTTATAGAAGTTAATCGTTTAGTTCAAATAATATTTCCGAGTAGATTTCATAATTAATGACGAAAGATGATATTTAAGTAATAAGAGGAATATGTTTTAATAAATTCAAATCGTTGTGACTATGTTAGAATTAAATTAGGATAAAAATTTTATGTAAAAGTGATGCTACGGCAAAGAAAAACTTATGTAAACTGCCTTAAGAAATAAACGTATTTATGAAAAAAAACTTTTTCTCTTAAATGACAGAAAACTTCGTAGCTTTATATAACTTGATTTAAGCTTTCCAATAAGTATATGTATGTGCCTTTTGGTCTGCGATCCTGCTTCCTATTAGTAGTTAAAATTAAGGGGCGGGCAAGGTCGAATACTTTTGAAAAATCATTTATTATTTTCTTTATATTCTCTTATAGTAAAACATTTCAAGAATATTCTGTGAAATTTTCGAGCCTATTGGAACGAGACTCTAGAAGTTATGGACCTTTATCTATGGCTATCTCATTCTGCAAAGAAGCAAGAGCTCGGCACACAGGCCCAAGATTTCTACTTCGATTAACTTCAAAACTTGACAAAATATTCTTGAAATTTTACATGTTCCTTGATTAACCCTGGATAGTAAATCCGAAATATTTGAATGTTATTTTGTGGTCAGTCGTTCTTTTGAAGAAGAATCTATACCTACTAGATTAATCATATCATTTTCCTTTGTCTACTGGTTTAGATATGTGCAAAAATTTTAATTATCATTTAGATAACTCGTTCTGCTCTGAAAATGTTAGACCCTACAGGCTCCCTGAAGTAATAAATTGTTTCTATTGATTTCGTACACAAAAAACCTTAAAAGTGTTTTTCTCGAAAGCAGTTTTTGAAAGCGTGTCCATCGTCATTCAAAAACTTCTGCGCCAATTTTGTTGAAATTTTGCACGCACTTTCAACATATAAAAAATCAGACGCCAACGTTTTGCTTTTCGTTGTTTGTTACTTTGGGGAGGTTTAACATCTACAAAATGGGGGATTTTTTCGTGAAAAATCGTAGTTTTCACTTTGAACAACCAGAAAAAATTTAAAAAAATAAAATAAAATCAAACAGAAACGTTGGGGTCTAGAAAAACTTCTACTCTAACTATGCTGCGTCCATTTGTTCACTTCTGATTAGTCTGCTCTGGGATACAGTGGACACCGCAAATCATGATTTTTAAGAAGTGTCATGATTTTTAAGAAGTGTCCTCAGAAATACCTTTTTACCGACTTATTTCTCAATATTTTTCAACGAAAAAATTACAAAATGTTGTTCGAATGATGCTTTTCATCATGCAAAACATTGGAATTTATTTTGTTGAACGATAATTCCGGACAAAATTAGCAAAAATGACGATTTTTCTCATCGTTTAGACCCTACCTCCCTTAATGTATATAAAAGTTTAAATGATAAATAACTTTTTAAAGAAAAAGCCAAACCGTACACAGTCTTCAACAAAAATGTGTAATTTGACGTTTTTAGTAATTGTTTCAAACATAGAAGACATTGAAAATAATTGCGAAAATAATTCATATGAAAATGCTTAATATATCCGAAACCGTTTGCTTTAGACCTAAAGTTTTTTCGGCAAAGTTTTTTCTCGTTAGAAGTTCTAAAATTTTGTAGAAGACATCGTTTTTCTATCTCTTAAGAGAAAAAAGTTATTGAAATGGATTGTTATCGTAGTAGGCTTTGAACATTTTTTGTTGTAAGAAAATTAAGAGGTATATTTTTGTGAATGAGTTCTCCAAAGAAACTATGTATATCGGATCAACGGTTTTGCAGCAAGAGAATTAAGTTCACGTTTTTGTTGATACAAACCACTGTGCTACGCGAACCACATCAGTATCTCGTCCACGGACAACAGTTCAACTTGAAAGTAGATTACGGAAGTCAGTGGTGTCCATCCGAACTCGAATTCAACTCGTCACTCTCCAACACGCCTTCATAAAGGGTTTTTTTTCAGAACCACCATTATTTTATTATTTTATAACTAGCTGAATTACCCGGTGTTGCTCGGAAATGTTTCGTGAAGACAAGGCCTGCTCATTGATACTCGGATTGTAATGAAACACAACTTAGACGACAACCCGATTGAATAATATTCAGTTCAAAAGTAGTGAAAGTAGTATCTGTATTAGTCAAGGAGCATCGTTTCTCATCGAATAAAGTCTACATTGAACTTCCATTTCGTTAATGAACTTACTACAGAGCTTCTCCATGGTTACCCTGAGTAGTGTAGAAAGTATGTGCTTTTCAAAAAATATCGATTTCCACCTTTGGTACATGTGTCAAACGTGGTGGCGATTCGGGTGCATGTTACTCATTTCAGACCTTCAGGAAGAAAAAAAAGCTTCCCCACGTGACTCAGGTTGGTGATCCGCTCCACCATCCAGTCATTCACTTGTACCCTGATGCACTCCCTGCCCTTCCCCGTTGTCGTTATATTATTGAGCAATATAATATAATATAATATAATATAATATAATATAATATAATATAATATAATATAATATAATATAATATAATATAATATAATATAATATAATATAATATAATATAATATAATATAATATAATATAATATAATATAAAAGCCCGATGGGAATGAAATTTGGCAATCTCTCTCTCTAGCAGATATAAAACCTCCTCATCTTCGGTATCAACAGATTACAATGATCCAACAGATACAATGAGGCTTAACACTAACAATAAAGACTTATCATTAAAACTAAACCTATAACCCTATATCTAGTTGATGACACCAAGCATTACAGGGCAGCAATAATGTTCTTGCTTAAACGGCCAGAGAGAGAAGAGCAAAATGGATAGATAAATGGATGATGAATGTAGGTGGAGGGGGTGGAAAGTAAGCGTGGGCGAACAACGGGGTTAGAATCGGCATGTAGATCTAATTGGTGATCGAAAAGATGGTGGAAGACGGAGAGAAAGACGGAGTTACAATCGTCAAGTTGATCTAATTATTGATCGAAAAGATGGTGGAAGACGAAGAAAAGAAGGAAGTGCGAACGGGTTAGTATTTGCAAGCGAATCTGATTAGTTTCCAATAGAAATACAGAAGACGAAGAAAATGAGAGGGGAAGCGAAAGGGTTAGTATCAGCGAGCGTATCTAATTAGTTTCCAACAGTGATGGGGGAAAGACCTAGTGATGATTGAACAAAAAAAAAAACTGTTACAAACAAATCCTGATCTAAGGTTAATCTAACAAGTGACAATGAAACAAAAGTTTGATCATATTTAGAGATAGATTAATCAATTGCAGAAGCTCGGGACAATTGATACGTGATTGTAATAAATCAGCAACAAAATCGGCTTTGGAGACATTCCTACGAACAGATAGCAGATTCAGGTCAATAAGCCTACAAGGATCTTTGTAACTAGAAAGATTAGTGGGATCCCTCCAAGGTAAGTTGCGCAGAGCAAATTTAACAAACTTACGCTGGATAGCTTCGATGCGTGCAATGTCGATTTGATAATGAGATGCCCAGACAACAGCTGCATATTCTAGCGTCGAACGGACAAGAGCACAATATAATGCCTTAAGACAGTGTATACTGTATATTAGTAAAGTTCTTGGTAACACGAAAGACGAAACCCAAGAAGGGAGGAGGCCTTTGAAATCAAATAATCGATGTAGCTTTTGAAGTCCAGCTTGGAATCAAGAATGATACCCTAATCTTTCACGGAAGATTCACGTTTCAGTATATTGTGCGAGATGCTATAGTCGTAGGTAATCAGCGAGCGTTTACGAGCAAACGACAAAACGGAACACTTCGAGGCATTCAAAACCATACTAATATCCTGACACCAGTTTTTGAGTATGTCTAACTGTGACTGCAAGTATATAGTGTCTTTTTGACATTTAACTAAATAAAATAGCTTGAAGTCGTCTGCGAAGGATAGTTTGTGGCATTTCAATATGAAGTTGAGATCATTGAGGTAGAGTAAAAATAAAAATGGTCCTAAGTGACTGCCTTGAGGAACTCCAGAGTTGACAGCGAAAGGCACTGTAATGAAATTTCCTATCTTCACAGACATTTCGCGACCAATTAGATACGACTCGAGCCAATTTAGCAACGATCCACTGAAACCAAGTCTATTGAGTTTTGCTACTGCCATTTGGTGGTTTATTATGTCAAAAGCTGCAGAGAAATCAATGTAAATTGCATCAACCTGTAGGCGTGCTTGTAGAGATCGAACTATAAAAGAAGTGTAGCAGAGTAAGTTTGTTGCAGTTGATCGTTTCGGCATGAATCCGTGCTGAGTTTCTGAAATGCAGTTGTTGCTGTTGTGCTTCAAGAAATCCAGAACTATAGTTTCAAATAATTTAGATACGGAACATAGTGCAGCTATACCACGATAATTGGATACATCGGCTTTATTTCCCTTCTTGAAAACTGGGAAAATAAATGATTTTTTCCAAATATTTGGAAATGTTCCTGACCTAAGAGAAATATTGAACAACATCGACAGTAGAATTAGAAGACTCTTTGAGCACTTTTTCAATATCAACGAAGGAATACCATTCGGTTCAGCTTTGGAAGATGATTTCATTTTAATACACGCTTTATTAATCATAGCAGTTGTTATAAAGGGGTGAGAACCAGTTGGAGAGCGGCTAGGAACATTGATGATAGCTTTGAAGATCTGATTACTCGATAGAATTTCATTGGAAAATACACTACTGAAATGTCGTTGAAATAAGTAGCAAATATCAGATATCGCCGATGGTTCAACGTCATCAAGAAACATCTGATCGGGAATTCCTGATTCTTTCCTTTGTTCATTCACGTGGTTCCAAATACTTCTAGGGTTGATTTTTAGATTATTTTGTACTCGAAGGAGGTGAGCATTGTATAACATTCTGTTCTGTAATTTATAGCGGTTGTTGAGGTAGATATAGTGAGATCGCAATTGAATCGAAGGCCGTTTAGATTTCCTTAATGCAGACCGTTTACAACGTTTCAAGATCAGATTTGTCCGTGGGGGATATATCGGTTCAAAACGAACTATTTTTGGTATAAATTGATTGATGGAATACGAAATTACATGAGATAGCAGCAGAGCTGCAGTCGCCACTAGAATATAAGTTTTGTCGTGAATACGACTTACTTTACTATGGGGCGCCTTTTCGAAATTTGAGAGTGATAAGTTTTTAATCGTAAATATCTCCTGTTGTATCTAACGAATCAACATAATTTTTGCTAAATGCCATCGGAAATATGATCACGGTTTTATGATACAATTTTCTGTTGTGTGACATGATCTCAAATATATCAAAATTAAACTTTTCTGAAATGTTTGGTATAAACGAGTATCAAAGAATATAAATCATAAAGCGCGTTTGCCTTTTCTCATATTTTTGAAGCTCATCGCTCAGTGAATTTTGAAAGGATTTATATAATCTAACTACCAATAGAATCGAAATTTTTCAACTTAAACGTGTATAGCAACAGCATTGAAGTATTTCAATAGTACACTATTGAAAAACCTGTCTCATTTGACCCATGTCAACACCAGCCAATCAGAACGCGTTCTGAGGAAGAGAACAGAATATCTGCTGCTGTACAACAAATCGTTCGAGAAAAATGTTCCGAACAGTGCTTAATATCGTAGTGAGTTCCACAATTTGACCCTTCTGAATGCTAGAAATGATTCCCAACAACATTTTGATAGATTCTTTCAATAAATTATGCAAATCCGAAATGAAATAATTGACATTTAAATTCTGTATGCGGCTATTTTTATAGCCGTTAGGACCGCGCATTAGTGAAAACGCTGTAAACGAAATCACGTAAAAAGAAACCTGTTTACAAAAATTGGATCAGTTTGGATTCTATCGCCACTGCGAGCAGATGTATTGTGTGTCGTTTGCAAAGCTAGTTTCGCTTCCGACAAGAGCGATTACGTCACAGCTGCTAGTCGTTTGCATTGGTGAAAAACAACGAAAAGGGAACAACGGTGGAGAGCATCACACAAAATCAGCCGTTCTAATGCCTCTAAAAGTTTTCTAAAGAACTATTAAGATTTCTTGCTCGCAAATCGAAGGTATATATCCTCAGTTTAGTGCAAATCTAGAACAGTTTGATTAGATTTGTGCACTTTTCGCTATGTGAAATTCACAGTAATCGAGATCAAGTGAAGTCCTCTTTGTTTCTGCGAAAAATGCGAAAAAGGCGAATGCTTGCATAATTCATACAATTGATCAACTAATTGATATTCGGAAATGTTAAGGAACATGTCAGTTGTTTTCGTATTCACGACATCCAGTTATGTCTCTGACATTACCCACCCGCCTTTTTTCAGTTCAACGACAGCAGAAACTGGTTCATAGTATCGAAATTTCCATGTTTGAAATCGTAGTATGCCGCTTCGGAAATAGTATTGAAAACGACGGGCGTGTCTTCTGGTATAGTGATTTGAAGAGGAGGGTGATGGCGACAATTTTTAACTAGTGGAGAAGGTGCAACGGTTATGTAACATTTATCCGATAATTCTTAACTGACAAAACATAGGTACAGAAGCCGATTGTTGCTGTTGTAGTTATCGTTCAGCTGAACTAACCCGACAGTATTGTAATCGTCCAGGAGTCGTGATGTAATATTCGTTTTGGAAGAAGATGTAGCATCTGGGTGAAGATATTTACAAGAGCCGTGAATCCATTTAATTCCAGGTTGAATCAAGTCTCCCAAAATAACGAACAACATTGCCACAAATTGGAAAAGATATCAAGCGCGAATTTAATTTGGAGGGACAGGCAATCAAAACACCTCCGTCGTTCGTTTTGTAACTATTTGTTTCGTTACGGTCTTGTTGGTACACGGAGTAGGAACTAACGAAAATCTGCTTGGTTAACGTGTTATCATTCAACCAGGTTTCAGTGAAAGCATAAATATCGTAAGCAGCATAGTAACAGGCGAGATAGTAAACAACAAGAGAGCGATTCCTTCCACCAACATTCTGGTAGTAGATATTCAAACCAGTGTCTCTGCTACTGCCTGATACGGTTTCGGTGATTGTGCACGGAGAACTCTTCGATCATAAAATTGCGATATCGCAGTTTTTGATTTTTACGATACTTGATTTAACTAATTTCTTTTTGATTTAACCAATATGATTTTTGATTTGCATATATTCAAGTAGTTGAAAAATATGTTGTTTTGAATGCTGTCAAATGCCGGAGACAGTTGAAAGCAAAACAATAATCGCATTGCGAAATCAACATTTTTTTTTGGTTGAAACCTGTTCGCGTCGCTTCAAAATGTCAATGAAAACATCGATGGGTAAAGCGTTTGGTGAAAATGTGTTCATTTGATTGAGAAATTTATGATTCCATAACAAGTGTTTATCTAACAGAGGTGTTGTGATAAAGTTAACCTTGTTCAAGATGAAAAAGATTTGGTGACAAATTAGAAAATGTTAATGAATGATCATCTCGTAATTTTTCAGGTATGCGCAAAAAATTTATGCTTCAAATTCGATCATTGATTTACTTCCAGCAGACTATTTTACTTCCAGCTGTTTGATACCGATGATGATGTTTATGCATTAGCAATAAAACGCTTTTTGACATGAATTTAATTTATAAAAATAACAGGAACGAAGGGTTTCAAACACACAGAACGTACTGCGTTTGAATGGCGCGTTTGAATTGCCGTCGCAAAATTCCAATTCCCAGCGGTTGATGCACCCAAGCTCATACAAATTGACTAAAATTATCAGTGCACCCGTTTGAAGGCATCATCTTTCAATACTCATTTTAGGTAAATTTTATAATTTCGGTAATTTACTCGCTAATTATTTGAAAACGTTTTTCTAGATCAATCATTTCCGATCGAATCAGAAGTATGTTTTGGAATTTAGATCTTTACTGATCTCGACTTGACATGATCATGATCATACAAAAATCAAAATCTCTTAGAGATCAGATCAGTTCTGATTTCGTAATGATAATTTATTCCTTGGTTAAGATCACTTAAAATCAGCAGTGATCGATTTTTTTCCCAATTATTACATGTCAATATAAAATACAGTAAATATTTTAAAAACGATATTTATTTCATGAATCTCAACATACCGAACTTATTTCAAATAGATCATGACGTATACCAGTAAGTCGAGTTGATTCAACTATTTGTAATGTCTAAAATAAATAAAACCGATTTATTTTTCAACTAACAGAATTTTGGTTCAATAACAACACCAGTTATTTCAACTGAAATATTTGTTGAATTCGAAAGGTATGTGTCCTCACTAATTGACAGCATTTTTAGTTGAAACAACAATCGATTAGTTGTACCAAATTATAACCAATCGAATTCAGAAAATCAACTAGGTTGAAATGGGATGGTTCCGTGTAGGTTCTCTTCCCCGGTGAACCACCCAAATGGTTAAAGTCGGGGTAGAGCAAATGAAATGATATAAAAAAGTGTTCCTATAGTACGAATGTAGTTATGATCAATACTTTCATTTTATCATTGCAAGAGAGCGTTACCGTCGTAATTGAATGTGTTAGTGGCGGCGCAAACTATTTCAACTTCTATTTTGATAAACCTGATGCTTTCCCGGGTAAATGTAAATGGCAACCAAGGATCAAAATAAAAACAAATTTCACCATCACGTTTCTGTGCTATCATAGCGATACTTGATATTTTCTTGATATTTCATCTATAGAATCAAGAAATTGTACAATATCTGTTTAGTATCTAAATTAGTTATTATATCTTGTTTCGTTATTGATGAGTTATTCCAATTTTATTAAGTACAATTGATCCAGTAGTTCTATCTTCAACTGAAATTAAATTGAATAAACTGCATGAGATTCAGATAATATAATTCTTATTATATTATTTAATTCTGAATGTTAGAGTTCTTTTTTTCTAAATGTTTTGATTTTGGTTTGATATTACAATGAAAGAATTTTATATTTTGTTGACATTTTCTCATGATGACTTTGTTATGAATTTTGATATTTTAAATCTTATATCAAACTAAATAATGTTGATTTCTACTATTGAGATGTTCGGTTTTAATAATAAAATTAGTTGTTGGTTTGCAAATCACTTCTACCCGGGTTTGGAAGGAAATAAAACAAATTCAACTAATTGTTAATGATGATCTGCGGCACTGAAAAGTGCCTTGAATTGTCACAACCAACAGGATCTGCATTTAGACATAGCTGAGATGGCTCTTAGTGTGTACACTCGTAAACTCGTCCGAAATTTGAATAAGAATTCGTTGTGATTTCCAATTGGATCCAAGTTGGTGCATTTGGAACACAATGGAATCCGGCTCTAATTCCGATCAAATTAACTAAGTAGCGCTCCCATGACGACTGATAACTTTCACTGGTAGGCTTTCGGTGTGATTTTGCTGTGTACCCGGCTGCAACTGTTCTTCGGCTCACTTTATTTCAAAAGCGTGAAGTCTTCGAGGAGCAGTAAGCAGCGCTGAAGACTGATGACTTCCACTGGCAGGCTTTTGCTGTGTGTCCGGCTGCGGCACAATTGCATTATTCGATACCCGCTTCATTCCAAAAGCGTGAGGTCTAAGGTGTTGCTCTCCCTCGTATATCTCGCTTCGACAAGTGTTGCCCAGGAAATGGAAGAAAAAGGTGAAATATTCTTCTTTTCTATTGATGCAGCTGTATAGCAGCAGATATTTTGTTCTCGTTCTCAGAATACGCTCTTATAGGCTGATTCTGACATGGGTCAAAACAGATAGGTTTTCCAATAGTGTACTGTTGAAACACTTCAACGTTGTCGCTATACACGTTCAATTTGAAAAAATTCGAACCTATTGGTAGTTACATTATATAAATCCTTCCACAGATCACTGAACTATAAGCTTTCAAAATACGGGAAAGGCAAATAGGTGTCATTAGATTTCCTTTTTGATACTCGTTTATACCAAACATTTCAGAAATTTAATTTTGAACTATTTAAGATTATGTCATACAAATGAAAATTGTGAAATCATAAAATTGTGATCATATTTCCGATGGCATGTAGTAAAAATTATGATGATGCGTTTGATACAACAAAAGATATTCACTCTCTTTGATGGTAAGTTTTGAAAAGGCCTAAGGCGTAAAGTAAGTCGTACGTACGATAGGAAGAAAAGCATATTTCCATTCGTATGGAAATTAATCGTTGTGTTCTGAAACCCTCTCCGAAATTTTTTTGGGTACTCGCCTGCTTACACCGAACGCTTAACGGATTAGAGGCTTATTTTCACGCTTCAAATCTGACTATCTCAGAAACGGCGACGAATATAAAAAACATTGACTTTAACGGTCGGGAAAGTTTTTTATTTTTGAAGGAATAATTGCATAGCTGAAAACGGTAACTTCCAACTTATTCATTGAATATCTCACTTTCAAAAACATGGATCAAAAATCTATCCTTACAATGTCTAGATAATTTAATTTAGATGCGATTAGTGTATAAAAACATATATGTTGTCGCGATATAAATGAAGTGAAAGTTATTTTTGTGAAGTTAAGTCAATTTCTATGGCGGCGCCATTTTAGTTCCCTGGTAACGTAACGAAACATGAGAGAGAATGAAAATCGGCTCAAAAAGGCTGCCAAACAAGCGGTAGCTTTATTGATTTTTATGTGATGTAGTCAAAATTGTAACTGAAAGTTACAACGAGTTGTTTGCTAAAATACCTCGCATTGATACCAAACGACCGAGTAGGAGCCAGAACTCACAGAGTAACCTCCAACCACAACTACCGCCTACACTCAACATGCTCTGTCCTCTGGAGAGGAGCTTCCATTTTTATTTTGCGATGATTGAGAGGCACTTTGTTCGTGACTCGTCTCGTCCTCCATTGCCGCATCGGTGGTATCGTTGTTGGCTTCCGTTTTTTCTTCGTTTTCCTTGTAATTCGCTGTCTTGGATTCGTTGTTAGTTGCTGTAGACGCGCCTTGTTGTGCATTAATTTCAGTTGCTGGTTGGTTTGATGGTGCAACAGGAGTGCTGCGCTCACTAGTTTCCGTTGTTGGGCGGATGTCCTTGTTATTGTTTTAAGATGTCCTTTTCGCAGTTTCAGCGCAAGGTTTACCGTAGTGTGCAGGTGGTTCACAAAACTGACTTGTAACCAGTTGATTTTCATACATAATCAGCGTTTTACAAGGATGTATCCCGCTACGGATGTAATTCCGCCATACTTCACCGTACTGCGACATACTTTTCCGAACGAACTGATCGCTGGTCTGCGGGTGAAGGTCATGCACGCGTACTTCTATGGCATTGTCCACCATGTACTCAGAGATTTTATATTTAACATTGTCATGATCAACACTGTGCACCCAGTTATTACCCGAAGCAAATGCAATTGCATCTCTTTCACGTTTGAACGTAATGTACGCACAGTTAAACGCCTTGTTGAATTGAATCTCACTTAAATCATTACGTTTAGATGCATTCGTTCCTTACGCAAGATTTCAATTTCGGTTGCTGCTGGTCTAACTTTGCAGCGCTTGAAATCAATACAAATTGAATTTGGTCTTGTAGGTCAAGTTTCAGGCTTTGTTAAATCGTATTTGGCCATTTCGTACACTCTATTGTTCACTACACTGTATTGTCTTTGTTTCTATCGTCTCGATCGTAGGCAATTTTCGACTGTGTCGGATGAGATGCGAGCACGAACTGGATTTCAATTAGTTGATCGATTGTGTGAATTGTGCAAGCTGTCCTCTTTTTCACTACTAGAATTTGAAACGATACACCTAAAGTACTCAAAAGAACCTTTTATGAAGACGTTCGTGATTAACAGTGACATGTTGAGTTCGAATTCCGATGGATACCGTTGACTTCTGATGGATACCGCTGACTTCCGTCATCTATTTCCAGACTGACCTGTTCTCCGTGGGTGTTAATTACGACAGATTCGAAATGAATGGCTTCTGAGTCAGTTATATGCATTTCATATATCAAATCAATAGAAAGTTCTACTACAAACTACAACTGGGCCGTATGCAGTATAGTGAAGTAAAATTTTACATAATTCTTTGGGTATACAATTATGGCTCTAAATAGCAACGTACAGAATTTTTATGTCGATTATTTCATGTCGGATTTGATCATATTTCAGTGAAAGTTACTTTCAAAATGCTGTACGGGATTAATTTATGGCATTCAGTAGGGCCAAATTGTGTAATTCTCTAAGATATTAAGCACTGATTGGATATAAACGATATTAACACTCAAACGCTCGGGTAGGGATCTTCAACGAATTTATTTTTTCAAAAAATCATAAATCTTGATACCGTTGATCAATTTCGATGTTTCCAGTGTTAAAAAAATAGATTTTCTTCTAGTCCATGCTGACTCATACGGAACCACAGCGGTCCAAAAACACCGGAGTTATTCCAGATCGCGTTGGGGTATGTCTGTTCTGCCGTTAGAAGTATGTTATGAAGGTGGCAAAAAGTTGTTGATCAAACAGCTCTAAGTGGAAAGTACTTTGAATTTACATCAAAATCTCGAAAATATACAGATCAACTAAACTGGAGTTCCCAAATTAGTTTTGAAAGTCTTTTAACAACTTGAAATGTCCTGAGATGAAATGCCATGTCAAATTTCAAGCACAATTCCATGGGACCACAATCCGGATTTACCGGAATTGGACATTGCATTTTATGAGCTCTAGTAGGTCCTTCACATTTTATACAATTTCCGTATTAATCCCATACTCATATAAAATTTTATGTATCGAAAACTTCTAACGGCAGAACAGACATACCCCAACGCGATCTGGAATAACTCCGGTGTTTTTGGACCGCTGCGGTTCCGTATGAGTCAGCATGGACTAGAAGAAAATCTGTTTTTTTACACTGGACTCATGAAAATTGGTCAACTGTATCAAGAGTTATGATTTAAAAAAAAATTCGGTTAAAATCCTTACCCGAGCGTTTGAGTGTTAAACTGTTGCGAATTTTTTCGCACTGCGAAAATTGCACAGAGTTTATCAAATTATCCTAGATTTGCACTACACTGATGGTTTTAATTTCCGATCTACAAAAAAGCAATCTTTATAGTTCTTCAGATAACATTTGGAGCCATGTTGGTGAAAGAATCTCTCCTCGACATCTAGTTCCATCTGGAGTACTAGAAGCAATGAACGATTTTCAATCAAAGTTTGCCTTTTGTACTCATCCAGTGAATAGTCGAGTCTGATATATACCTGACTACCTCAAATCCGTCGTCC
Organism: Malaya genurostris; assembly: GCF_030247185.1. Classification (NCBI taxonomy): domain Eukaryota; kingdom Metazoa; phylum Arthropoda; class Insecta; order Diptera; family Culicidae; genus Malaya; species Malaya genurostris. The sequence continues at coordinate 130,012,239 of NC_080572.1, forward strand.
GGGTGCGAAAATAGCAAGCAAGCGTGATGAATGTTCCTAATAGTTTTCAAAAGTTTTAGCAATTTTTTTTTTACTCTCGCTGTTCAAAATTGAATCACAAATTCCTGATCATATTTTTGATAGTTTGTAGAATAAATTATGTTGTTGGGTTAAGTACATTAAGAGATATTCACGGTAAAGTTCTGCCCATTTTTGTACAGGGTAAATTTTGAAAAGGCGTCCCATAGTAAAGTAAGTCACGTATTCACGACAAAAGCATTTTAAATGTACTCAGTAAAATATGGATGAAAAAGGGAGTCCAAGAGAGCCAATCCATGACTAGTATCTAACACATTTAGTACTGGACAACTTCCTTCAACAGTCAACGTTCAGCCAACACCGGACCTCGCCGCCGTTCGCATGGCATCAACAGCTTATCACCGTTTTACGAAATAGTACGGACCGAAAATTACACCACTGAGCACATTCAACAAATAATATTCAACAGCCTCATGCATCAAACAAAAATATTGGACACAATTGTTGGACTGCAACCAACTTAGCAAAGATAAAAACCGAGATAATTAACACTTCTGAAAAAAAAAGTACGGGTGTGTAATGTCAGAGACATAATTGAATGCCGTGAATACGAATAAAACTGACACGATTTGTTTACACTTTAGAATTCGAATTGATAATTGATAGATTGTGTGAATTGCGAAACTTTCCCCCTTTTCACTACTAAAATTTTCAACGAGTTTTGACGTCGATTATCTCATTTCGGATTTGCATATTTCATTGAAAGAAACTATCAAGATGTTGTACAGGATTCATTTCTGACTTTTGGAAGGACCAAATTGTGGAGTTCTCTACGATATTTAGCACAGTTCGGAACATTTATCTCGAACGATTTTCGCACAGCGAAAAGTGCACTGATGATTTCTACCTTCGAATTTCAAAAAAATAAACTTAATAGATTTTAAGATAACATTTAAGGCCATTAGACCGGCTGATTTTAAATAATGTTGTCCACTTTTCGTTTCTCGTTTTCTTTCTTTCCAATTCAAAGCACCAGCAGCTGATGCAATCGTTCTTGCATGAATTGAAACTAGCTTTGCGTACAAACCGACACATCCGCTCGAAGTGCCAAATGATGCGAAACTGGTTTAATGCGTCTTCTCGCCTTGACGACCGGAAGCAAATGAGAACTACGACCTGAGCGTTTGAGGTTTTTAACCATGCAGAAGTCGCACTCTCCGAAGCTGCTGGTCCCACGACGTCTGCTTGCATCTAACGCTCAAGAAGAAATGATCGAATTTCGACCACGGTTCCCCTTTTATACGCAGTCAGTTGAAGATATGTGCCTGACTACCTCAAAATCGTCGTCCTTGCGCGAAAAAGCCAAGCAAAAGTAAAGAGTTTTCCGCGTTGTTTTCAAAGTTTGAGAAAACCTAAAATTTGAGTTGTTTGTGGTTATCTCACACTGTTCAAAATGTTATCCTAAATTCCTGATCATATTTTTGATGAAATGGAGAAAGAATTATGTTGCTGCCTTTAGGCTAATTTTGAAAAGGCACCCCATAGTAAAGTAAGTCGTATTCACGACAAAAGTTGGAACGGTAACTTCGAGCTGTCATAGCTAAGCTATTTTTCAACGAATCTCAATAAATTTTACACCCTTAAATTTTGTGAAGTTCGTAGATTGATTCAAAAACTTTGTAGGAGACGATTGGTAATGGAAAATCAATGAAAATTTTATTTTTTCCCGTTCCAGGTTATTTTTACGCGCCCAATATGCCCTATCTGCATTTATATTTTCTTTCCTTTGGCCAGACCCTGTCAGCATGGAGCGAAGTCAATCTTCAGTTCAGCAACGCCATCGCACGGCATCACATTCAACATATCATGTCAATTGTATGGGTGTGCAACCCTGCTATTTTGGCGCGCACGAATTTGACATTTTTCTCCCCTACTTCTATGTATAAGATTCGATGCGGGCTCGTCTGGGGGCGACATGCTCGCAAAAAAGGATGTTGCCAATGATTTGTTCGGGAAATGTGAGAGCTGGATATCTTGTTAATATGATGTCTTTGCTTTGGCATAAACGTCGCATAAAAAAATTTTTTTTTTTATTCAATAATACAATATAATTTTAATGCACACTGCTTAAGCTCTAAGATGCCAAGGGTATTTACTAATCTTAATTACGACTAACTAAAAACTAGAATAGTATCATTATGTAATGTAGCGGTAGCGGATTCTCGAGAATTCAGCTTTCAGCTGGCGATCGGTAGTGGCCGGTGAATTGAATATTGCATGAGGGTCTTCTATATGGCGTTGGCGAATATCCATGTTGGCCGCATACTTCGGTCCGTGTGGGTCCGCGGGAAACACCCCCAGACTATGAAGGCCCGGCGGGTGGCCCGCATGCTGGTTTTCGACTGGACCGGTCTTCCGTGGACGATGATGGTGATGATACGGAAGAGAATGAAAAAAAAGTAAATATTGTGGAAACGGGGTGAAGAGACAGGGAAGGGGGAACGAAAAAGTTAGTGACAAAAAAAGATTTTGCTAGTTCCAATGAAGATGGTGGACAGGGACGGGGATCGAGAGAATCGGACGGATGTTAGTGTCGAACCTGTAGGTGGAGTTTATACTTTCTGAGCGAGGGATAACACATTACACTTGCATATCCCGAACCGGAACCTCAGGCGGTCTACCTCGGGCCCTAAGGGATTCCAGTAGCTCCGACCTGGCGTCACGATACTCTACGCACGACCACACGACATGCTCGATGTCCTGATAACCGTCGCCACAGGTGCAGAGACCGCTCTCCGCAAGCCCAACACGCCGGAGATGTGCGTTGAAAGTGTAGTGATATTGAACACTTCAACTTTAAGGAATCATAACTTTGTTGTTGGCCAACCGATTTTCGTAATTTGTTCACCATTAGAAAGGTACTAAGAAATTAAATGCACTGAAAAAACCTATTTTAATCCACCTAGTTGTGTAATGATGCCTTTCTCATATTACTCATTACATCATTAATATAACCGTGAAATTCGCAAAACCAACTGCTTATTCAATAGAAATAGGAAAATTTGTTCGAACCTAATCTCACAAGCTCTACAAATCCTGTTTACCCTGTAATTCCGGAACCGAAAGTAGTATCCACAACGAATTAAGGAATTCCGTATGAAACTGTAAGACTTTTCTTTTGAACCTATAAGTTTGTGAAAATCGGTTTGGCCATCTATAAGAAAAGAGAGTGAGATCCTACAAATTGGAACAATTTTGAACGTAGTTAAACATATACTTACTATCTCATGCTCTATTTTGATTAAACCAATTACACGAAATCTAACAAACGAAACGAACCTGCGTTTTGTTACTATTAAAATTATTATTATTATTAATATTATTATTATTATTATTATTATTATTATTATTATTATTATTATTATTATTATTATTATTATTATTATTATTATTATTATTATTATTATTATTATTATTATTATTATTATTATTATTATTATTATTATTATTATTATTATTATTATTATTATTATTATTATTATTATTATTATTATTATTATTATTATTATCATTATTATTATTTTTATTATTATTATTATTATTATTATTATATTTATTATTATTATTTTTTGTTTATTTGTATAAATAGTATCATCTGACATCTTTTGTCTTAATGAAAGAGAAATAAAAATAATGACTAAAAACTTAAAACTAATTATTCACAATGTGGAATTGGTTAAGCAATCGTTGACGAAACACAACAGGTGACACATTAAAATCAAAAAGATGAAAAAAATCGTTGATCCGCATGCAGACTATTCGAAAAGGTTCGTGCTGTCCGTACACTCTGTTCCTTGGATCTAGGAACAGAATGCTCCGCTGGCGAAGTGTTCTTTCAGGTGCGTGGATATTGAGTTGCATAAGTAAAGTGGGGCTATCAATGTCCCCCAACAGTAGTTTAGCAGCGAAAGTTGCTTGAGCGGTTATACGTCGTAACTCCAATGGCTCGATATTCAAAAGGCGGCACCGATCTTCGTATGGCGGTAAATTTACAGGGTCTCGCCACGGTAGCAAACGCAGAGCGTACCGAACAAATCTTCTTTGAACAGCCTCAATCCTGGCGATCCAGTGAGCATGGTAGGGGCTCCATACTACAGCGTTTGACTCTAATATTGAACGTACAAGTGAACAATATAATGATCTTAGACATAACGGGTCTCGAAACTCTTTAGCAACCTTAATGATAAAACCAAGTTGACGGTTAGCTTTGGCTAAAATATTGTCATAGTGGAGTCTGAAGGTAATTTCACGATCCAATGTGACACCAAGGTCCTTAATGCTTTCTACTCGCGTCAGTGACCTTCCCGAAATTCCGTAATCGTACAGGATAGGATCCGATTTCCGATGAATTGATATGACACAGCATTTCTCGATACTCAAGCATAAGAAATTTTTTGAGAACCAATCAACGAATTTTTGTATCATTTGTTGTAGTTCAAAACAGTTCTCGAGATTCTTGATGACTTTCAGAATTTTTGCATCATCTGCATAAAACAATCTGCATTCCGGTGGTAACAGAAAGGACTGAAGATCAAAAACAGTAATGGACCAAGATTGCTTCCTTGCGGAACTCCAGACTGATTTGAGAATATATCTGAAGTTGAAGATCCAATTTTCACTCGAACTGAACGGTTTGTCAAGTACGATTTGAACCAGTCTACGCTCTTCGGTGAGACACCCAGTCGTTTTAGTTTAGACAGAAGTATTCCGTGATCCACTCGATCGAATGCAGAATTAAGATCCATATACGCTGCATCGATTTGCAGTCCAGAGTCCATGTTCTGAACACACTTTGAGGTGAATAACATAAGGTTCCAAGATACCGAGCGTTTTGGGTAAAAACCATGCTGCTCGTAATCTATATAGTTTATTCACGATTATTTCAAATAGCTTAGAGCAAGCACACAAAGACGTAATTCCACGGTAATTAGAAATGTTGCATTTATCGGCGGTTTCTGATGAGGGCGGCTAGCAGGAACAACATGGGAAACAACATTTCCTACAGCCTCTCAAAAATAATCAACTGCGTCATTGATATTTGTAGTCGTTTCAATAAAATGCCAATCAAGATTCGAAAGCAGATCGTTTATCTCAACGTAATTAGCTCGCCGGAAGTCAAGAGAGTACGATAGAGATGGCTCGTCAAACTCAATTGGTGTAGGTATCCTGAACTCAACAGCAAGTGCGGGGTGGTCAGCATCAAGGTCAATGAGTGGCTCAGCTGGCGTGAATACGGTAGTGACCGGTAAAGCAATTTCATTCGCGAGAATCAGATCTAACAAACGTTCGTTTCGATTCAAAAATGTGTTGATTTAAGTGAATCCATTCAGGTTGAACCCATTGTGAAAGTAATGATTCGACAATAGGTATTCCTCCTGCAGGAAAGCGTCATCGCAAACCAGACTGATTATAGTCACCGAATAGTAGAGCGGGAGTGTGAGGGTCAATCGGGAAGATATCGTGCTCAACGACTCTGTGTGATCATTGATACTCACCGGGTCGGTTCTACGGTCGGGAGGCAGGTAAATTACTCCGATACTTAACGCATTTCGTGGAAGTTCGATTAAAACCCACAGTTGTTCAAGTGCTTTAGAGATGATTGTCTGGTCAATTGAACTGTTTAATTTTTTCGATACTGCAATCAGCACGCCTCTACCACGCGTTTTGTAGCTGTTTAGAGGGGAGCGATCAGTCCTAAAAACATTATACTGCTGTCCGAAGAGTTGAGCGGAGAAAATATGGTCATTCAACCATGCTTCAGTAAGGACGATGATGTCATATTCAGCATCCAAAACTGCTAGATAAAAAGTATCGATTTGAGTGCTTAGCCCGCGCACATTTTGATAATATATATGCAAGCCATTGAATATAGTGACGCTGGAATGCGGAGAATGATCAGGTACAGTATGTTCTATAGTAGAGTTATACTCGCCTGAACTAGCATGTCGGAAGTCTCTACTACCAATACCGACCGCAGGACCGGGACGATGACGATGGTGGATGTCAGCGGAGAGCGCGACTGGGTGGAGTGGAAGGAAGACTTCCTTAATGCCTATTACTGGGTGTCCCGGATCCGAAGCTCCGAGTGGTTCACTAAAGGAATGATTGGAACACCTTTATCAGCAGTACGTTTTGTAGGATTTTCTAAGAATTCTCTAAACAGAAGTCCTTTTGGTTACATTGCAGCATCGAGCGATTGTTCCTTCAGGATAGGATCCAGTCCAATTTTAAACGAGATGAATGTCATTTTTGATACATCAGCGTCCTTTGGGACTAAACGCACAACGTCAATAGCGTCAGTCACATCTAAACAGCGAGCAGCAATTTTTTTTACATCATCCACAGTCACCAGTGGTTGAAAACCGGATAAATAAAGCCAGAATTTCTGCGGTGACGGCGGAGATACGATGAATGGAACAGATAAGTCACTTAGATCGATAGACTTTGTTCCATGTTCGGCGATTGCTTAAACTGCTTGCCCATTGCTCCCACGTCGCCGTTTAGCACCTAATTTTGGCCAGTTTCCTGGCAGTCCACCAGTAGATCGGGTAGTAGCAATATTTTCCACTTGTTTGCTGAGTGACTCGACTAAACCGAAAAGTTTTTCAACTTGAGCCGGTAGATCACCTAGGTTAGTGGAACAAGGCTGCTGTGATTCCATTAAATCCTTAATGTAGGAGAGAACACTTCGGCCGTTCAGTTCATCCTTACATTTGGAGCAAACAAATATTGCCTTCCCTTGAGCGAACAAGTCGCGGTTTTAGCGATTATTAAATCCACAGCATTGCTGGCTGATGTGAAAAAAAGTGTCACAAAAACCACACCGTATAGGCTCCAAGTCATTTATAAGCAAGTGGCATTCTCCGCATTGTTTTTTATCCATACTTGCTTTGTTCAAATTCGCTATTAAACCACAGCAGCAATAGTTGATGCTATCGCTTGTGCTTTACGAGCTAGACAAATGGCAAAAAAAATATTTTTTTGGGCCGGAGCAAGAATCGATTACCAAATTTCGGTGTATTCCAGATACTGGATACTTCAACACGACGGTGACTTAAAAAAAACACAACGCAATAATAATAATAATAATAATAATAATAATAATAATAATAATAATAATAATAATAATAATAATAATAATAATAATAATAATAATAATAATAATAATAATAATAATAATAATAATAATAATAATAATAATAATTATTATTATTATTATTATTATTATTATTATTATTATTAATGTGTACGAAACGGTACACGCTATTATGTAATGTGTGTACGAAATAGAACAAAGCACGCCTCGTTCGTTTTGTGTTTTCTTCTTCATTCGGTGTTGTACATATTGTCACTCTATATGGCGATTTGAAAGCTTTGACACTCATGGCCCTGTAACTGCGGAACTGGAAGTCGGATCCGGATGAAATTTCACAGTGGCCCTTATTACCGTTCTCACTTCCACTTTCACATTCACTTCACTTACATGTCACTTCACTTGATTTTCCCTATTACCAGTATCACACATAGTGAAGTGATCAGTGTAGTGGAAAAAACTAATTTTTTCGACAAAATGTTGGTGGCGTGATGTTCATAATGACATCAAGTTCATCCAAGTAATTACTTTTGTCTCTGAAGCGGCTTCCGTAATAAGGATCAAAATTCACTTCAATGGATTTTCACCGTGAAGTGATACCAATAATAAGGGTCACAATCACTTCACTTGGTTTTCACCGTGTAGTGATACCGGTAATAAGGGCCAGTAACTTTAAAGACAGTGTGAACTTTAATTCAAGATTTGTGAAAATCGGTTCAAGCACCGCAGAAAATCGAAGTGAATTTAGTTTTAGGAGTTTTTCTTCTTCACTTTCGGTGCTTTCGGAACAGGAAAAGATCGGACCTTAAATTTAACAATAGATAAAGATCTTTTCATTAGGTACTGTAGCTATATGATTTGAATGCAAAAGAAACCCATAGCTACATCGATGTTACGACCAGAACTGATGTAGTCGTAACTATTGTGTATTGCCATGTTAATTGCATTCACACACGTGATGTTTCATGATATAAATCGGTAAAAATAATAATACTAATTAACCTCGAAAGAGTATAAATATAGGTGGATAGTCAATTTGATGCTATCCACAAAGTGACACTGATATACCAAACAAGAAACGGATATGGGTAATTCTATTGTAAATTATGTTAAACGTTTTGTTAGTAATTGTTCGATTCATGGGTTGCGCTATTTGGGCAATCGCTGTGGTGTCCCTGGAAAGTACGCAATTTTTGCTGTTGATTGTATTTGTTTAACAAGCTGTTGTACTAAACATATTTTATTCCGATTTTGTCTAGGTTGTTTTGGTTGTGCATGATAATATGTTCAATCGCATCAATGTCATATATACTGATATACACGCTTCAAGCTTTTGATGAAACCGTGAACATCAATATCGATACTTCTTATCTGCGATGGAACAATACGTTTCCAGCGGTTTCGATATGTTATATTAAAGGACGAAGCTTAAGTAAGTAGGATTTTTCATTATTTTCCATTAGATTAACATCTGTAATGTACTGCTGTATTCAAAAATTAACAAAATAATCAATTTGAGATAAAACCATAATTCATGTTTCTAATCGTCAACAGTTTCATTGGTGTTCCGTTTCAGTTTTTCTCAACTCATCTTACTACAAGTTTGGCAGTTATTTGCTGGAAAACATGAAAAATTTGAAAATATCATTAGGCAGCTTTTTGATGTATGATTTTGCATCGACTTAACAAGCATTTTATTTGTATAAAACCTCAAATGTCTCTTGTTGTGGGGCATACCACCGATTTATTGTGTGGCGTATTATACGGCTGCTGGGCTTATGTCTAGGGCAAGCGATAAAACGTAGAACGTGGTCGTCGCCATCCTGCACATTTATACACCTTGAAAGATATTTTAATTTTTTTGCGAGCTCGAATACAAAAATCTCAATAGGCGCTTAATGTTGTGTGTTTTCATTAAATTTCGCTCATGTTGTGTGTTTTCATTAAATTTTAAAAGTAATTGATTTTAAAAATAAGAACAATTTCCTTATTTTGAGCAAACTTATGCTTAAATTATTCTATATTAGTCTGCTTATATTAGTCTTATATGTACTATTTCGCCACAATAATGTTTCAGCCTTTCTCATATAGAAAGGTTATGCAATCACTGTGAAAACCGACTTTTAAACCGGGGCCCGGAGGGCCGAGTGTCATATACCATTCGACTCAGTTCATCGAATACGCAAAATGTCTGTGTGTGTATGTGTGTGTGTATGTATGTGCGTATGTGTGTATGTAACGTTTTTTTGCACTAACTTTTCTCGGAGATGGCTGAACCGATTTTCACAAACTTAGATGCAAATGAAAGGACTTGAGGTCCCATAAACAATTCCTGAATATTATTTGGATCCGACTTTCGATTCGGGAGTTATGGGGTAAAATGTGCAATATAAAGAAGATGTGTGTTCTAACTTTTCTCATAGATGGCGCGACCGATTTTCACAAACTTAGATTCAAATGAAAGGTCCTATGGTCCCATGAATAATTCCTGAATTTCATGCGGATCCGACTTCCGGATTCGGAAATATACACTGAAATGAAAATCTTATTTATATTCATTAGATTTGTCATATGAATCATATGTAGAATATAATTCATAGACATTATATGGAAACTTATAATCTTTATTTAATGTGTACGTCAAATCTAAATGGACGTTATCATAATGAAAGTTATGAAAATATCCCATATAATTTATATGGAAATCCAATGAAAGTCGTGAATAGTTGTGTCCTCGATATTCATCAACTGCTCCAGACCATTTCTTCAGGAGGTTCCGCATCTCAATGTAATTTTAAATTGCTGACAAGACAGTTCATCCAACTTCGTTCAAGGATATGCGTTAACGGACCATGAAATATATATCCGGTACATTTCATTACTCTATCTGTCTAGTAAGATTCATTTTTTTTTATTTTCAGTAGCGGGATCTTACTTCTCTTTCGCAAATATCATGAGGTGCTCCCTTACCGAATGGAATATTAGTGAAGCTTGAATCCTCAACGAAAAGTAGTTCTGCTATTATCTGCTTATCTTATCTGCTTATCAATTATCTGCTAGTCGCATGACCTCCATTGAAAGTTATATATATATATATATATATATATATATATATATATATATATATATATATATATATATATATATATATATATATATATATATATATATATATATATATATATATATATATATATATATATATATATATATATATATATATATATATATATATATATATATATATATATATATATATATATATATATATATATATAAATAAATTTTTTAAAACTAGTCATATGGTATATATGAACCTATCTAAATAAATTCGAAGTGAATATAATATGCGCTTCATAAATTGTTTCAATTTATGTTGTACGGATATCTAGTAATGGTTATAAGACGCGCCAATAAATTTGACTCAGACTGGAAATTTCATTCGTTATATGGAAATCCTGTAAAAATAACGTTAAGAAGAGTTTTATGTTTCATAAGATTATCTCATATATTTGACATGATGTTGAACACATCTTGTAACTATTATTGGAAATGGTAATAGTACAAAATCATTAGAATATCATATAATGTGAAAAAGAAAATTTAGCTCAGTGTAGGGTAAAGTCTGTTAAAAATTTTAAAATTTTGAAGATTCTATACAATTTCAATAACGTACTATAAACGACGGTTGGAATTTTTGTTGTATCCAAAAATATACAGTAATTTTTGGTAGGACCATTGAACCTATAATTTGACCCTAAAATTGGGCATGTCGGCTCTGCAATCTCAATTAAAAATTAGTAAACTAGCCACGTTAGATTTTTTGGCAGAATTCTGAACGCTAATCAACCAGTGATCTGTAAATGGATTTATGTAATTTAACTACCAATCGCTTCGGAAACATTTAAATTAAACTTGTATAGTAACATGATTTCAGTATTTCAATAGTACACCATTGAATAATTGATTTGAATTGACCTATGCTTTCATTAGCCAATCATACCGGACAAAAATGATGGTATTTCTTGATTTTTCGTTCATGACCAACGGTTTCGATCGTGTTGGTTTACACCTAGAATTTCAATCGTAGCTTCTGCTATTGCTATTAAAGAATCTTATCAGTGATCACCACAAGATAGCGTTATGGTGATTCTTTTGACATATCCCATGCATTTTTGAAAAAGTTGGATGATTTTCCCAATTTAATTGAGTTTGAACGAATGCAGATGGCAACACCTTACAAATATGGGTAAAAAATTATGTTTTGGATGATAAAACATGAGTAAATAGACAAGTAAAACAACTTTTGATCATAATTTATTGTTGCAGCCAACCAAACGGCAACCCTGCCATTATGTTCTCGAGCGACAGTTATGCTTCCACTGCGTTGACGCATATGTTGCTGTCATAAGATTGCCATCAATCCGGCTAGAATGAGATTCAGAACGGTTGTCTAACCATACAGACAACTACTTTTATTGTGTCTTGTATAGTATGTCTATCAAGTATTAAAGTCTAGTAGTTCAATTTTAAAATGTATCGAATTATAACTTGTCTGTAAGGACACGCAAATACTGTTCGGTGCTGCCCAACCACAGACACAAGATACCGTGTGTGGCGTTGAGTTCAGTGGAAAAGTGATAAATCTAACCTCACTTTCCCATCACCCATGTGCAAAAAGGATGAGTATTTCGAATGGACAGCAGCATGTCTTTCTGCAGCAGCAAGACCAACAGCAGCAAGTTCCTACAGCTACGGATGAGCTCCTTCGTCAGTGTTTGCATCTGATGACACAAGTTCTCCAGCAACAGCAGCACAATCAGCAGTCACAAGAGACTTTCATCAGGTAAGTCGTTTCAGAAGTGCATGCGGGCGCAGCACCCAGTCCGGAGCAAATTTTCGATTCCCTTTGCTGGGAATATCAAGGAGTTGCGCTACGACACGGACAGTAGCATCACGTTTGCAGTCTGGTTCACGAGGTACGACGAGCTGTTCGAAATGAATGGTAATCGGTTGGACGACCAAGCGAATGTCAGATTGCTGCTTAGAAAGTTAAACACGAGAGGTACGTCTCTTTTATTCTGCCGAGAATACCGAAGGAGCATACTTTTGCAAACACGGTCGCAAAATTGAAATGTTTGTTCGCGGCGAAAGAGTCGGTGATCAGCAGGCTATCGCCCTGACCTTCAGCTCGCTAAACAAACGACCGAAGACCACATTGCTGATACGCCTGCCGTGTGAATTAGCTCTGTGTCGAGTTTGAGCAGGCAAAGCTGTCAGAACAACAGTTCAAGTGCTTGATGTTCGTGTGCGGACTAAAGTCTGAGCGTGATTCAGAGACTCGGACCCGACTTCTGTCACGGATTGAGGAGAACAATGACCTCACTTTGAAGCAATTATCGAACGAATGCCAGCATCTCATAAATCTCAAGCACGACAAAGCTATGATCGAATCTGCTGCAGGTTAATCAGCTCAAGCAGAAATATGACGGTAACCGTAACAGACGTCAGTAATCTCCTAGGTCAGATGCGAACAACACAAAGCGGAAACTCGATACTCCGTGCTGGTATTATGATGCGTTCCATTATGTTCGTGACTGCACGTACAAGAATCGTCAATGTTCAGATTGTAGTCGGTACGTTCATCGTCAAGGATACTTTGCAAGTTCTAAGAAGAACAAGAAGAGAGGTGGAAAACGTTCGGTGGCCAGCAAGGTTGTCGTTGTCAACATGTGCAACGTGCAGAGCCGCGGAAATTTGTCTCCGTTGTGCTAAATGGAACTCACATCCATCTTCAGCTAGACACAGCGTCCGACATCACGGTCATCAGCAAACCGATCTGGCCAAAGGTGGGTAGTCCTAGATTATCACCATCTACAGTGAAGGCGAAAACAGTATCTGGGAACATTTTGACTCTCGAAGATGAATTTCGCTGTGACGTCACCATCGGTGGAAACACTCGCAGTTGTGTTAGCCGGGTAACTGAAAAGCAGCTGCAACTTCTCGGATCTGTTTTGGTCGATAGCTACGATTTAGGGTCCGTGTCGATGGATAATTTTTGCTGCCAGGTATCTAGTTCTTCGACTTTCAGTGCAGCGCTCAAAGTTTTCAGGGTGAAACTCGGGCCCTGCAGTAAGGTACAGATGAAGTTAGACGTAAAGGAGCAGTGCAAGCCCGTTTTCTGTCCCAAACGCCGGGTTGCGTACTTTATGTACAACGCAGTCTATCAACAGTTGGACCGGCTACAGCAGCTGAACATTATTACACCGGTCGACTACTCGGAGTGGGCAGCACCAATCGTCGTAGTGCGCAAAGCAAATGGTGCCATTCGTGTTTGCGGAAACTTTTCTACAGGTCTCAACTTTGCTCTACAGTCTCACTAATACCCGCTCCCTCTTCCGGAAGACATCTTCGCTAAACTGGCTAACTGCAAAGTCTTCAGCCAGATCCATCTTTCGGGTGCATTTCTGCAAGTTGGGGTCGCCTGGGACCTACCGAAGCTATCAGACAATACACCCGCAGTATCATCCATTGGCTCACCGCAGTCTTTTGTTACTTATTGAAAGATGGCTTTTTGGTCAATGTTGCTTTACAAAATATTTATTTTGTGTTAAAAGCCGACGTTTCGAAGGAATATCCCTTCATCTTCAGGGCAACTATAAGGTTAACATACATGATTAGTCACAGTTTTCACATTATACAATTTCATAACAAATTGTTTACTCACAAACGACAACAAATATTTTTCGTCAAGTGGATTGGAACATTTAAAATGATCAAAAACGGGAACGGCTACTCTACACTAAAAGCACAAACGGAGTGAAAACATTAATTTGAACGAACTACGATTTGAATTTGTATGTTTGTTTTAACTTACACAGTCACTTCCCCCGCACATCAAAGCGGATTAAACATTGAAATATTTCTTAGTCATGGCTGATAATAGAGCAAAAATCAGAAAGAGATAGATGAGCAGCAATAGACAGCGAAAATGAGGAGATGAACACGTAGAAAAAGAAAGATACTGTTGTTAATGTGAGAGAGTACAACAAACCAGAGTATGCTGCATTTAAATTATGTGTATCGGTTCTAAAGTTAATGGTGGAACCATCTGTGAAAATGTGACACATTTCTAAAATTTGCAGTGCATTGATCCTATTATCTTGATCTAGAATCTTTGCACTTTCCAAATCAAAAATGTGCTCAGATTCAATCATGTGTACCATTAACGCTGTCTTTTTATATTCATCCGTTTTGCTCTCACTCTGATCGGTGCCCGACGAGACGAATTTTTTGTACCGCTGTATCAAAGAGCGGTGTCCAGACAACCGCTGTTTCAGTTGCTGCGTGGTTAAGCCAATGTATGAGCTATCGCATTCTGTACACGGAATGCGATAGATTACATTGCGCCTTAGAAACTTCGAAGTGGAATCCTTGAGCCTCGAAAAAAGTGATGCATTAGTTTTTATGCACTTAAACCCCAAACGCACATTCTTGTGGTTCCTCTGAATAATCTTAGCCAGAGCTGGGGTAAGTGCATCCACATGGTGAAGCGACCGGTACACCATTTGGTCACTGTCGCTTTTGTTTCGGTTGTCATCGTTCAGTTTGTTCACAAATCTATTTATAAGTCTGTTGATGAGTGAACTTGGATAGTTGTTGCGGATTAAATAATCACGCACTGTTTTCTTTTTCTCAGTTACAGATTTGCACGTTGACAACCGAAACACTCTCCCAAGGAAACCAGTGGCCGTGTTTAGTTTTTGCGAAAGTGGATGAAAGGAGAGAAAATTCAAAATTCGTCCCGACGCAGTAGGTTTTTTGTACCAGTCGGTGACGATTTTTTGCTCCTCTGTTCTTATTAAAAGTATGTCTAAGTACGGCAGTTGGTTGTTTTCTTCCACTTCGCATGTAAATTGAATATGAGAGTTGTATGCATTCAATGCGTTACTGACATATTCAATTCTGTCTCTTGGGAGAGCGGTGACCAAATCATCAACATATTTTTCTTTTGTTACGCATAGCTCACAATCGCCAACGTTACAGTCGATGACACAGACACGTTTGTCTTCTACTTCCACACCTGAGCTGGTGGCAAGTCCGTCGTCGTCGTCAGTATCTTCATCTACAGCAGCATCAACGGAGTTCAAGTGGGTGAGACCTTACCCCGTCGTTCCACCCGGACCAGAAGTCGGCCGTACAGACAACTACTATTATTGTGTCTTATGTAGTATGTCTTTATTTAGTATCAAAATCTAGTAATTCAGTTTTAAAAGGTGTCTAATTATTACTTGTCTGCAAGGACACGCACATACTGTTCGGTGCTGTCCAAGCACACACACAAGATACAATATTTATCAATTAATCTCAAAATACAACCATGAAAACAAAGAAGATCCAGATATGAAAACAGTAACCAACCTCACTTCTTCGAATTTACTATTTTATCTTACGATGTCTCCATGAATATCGATCAAACATACTACTGGAAAGTTACTGAATCATTGATGATTGATTTTTTAGCAAATTTTTACACGTTTTTATATTCGATTCATGAGAAAAAAAAGTACGGGTGTGTAATGTCACAGACAAAACTGGATGTCGTGAATACGAATATAACTGAAACGCATTCTTCTTACTTTCGAATATCAATTAGTTGATCACTTAAATTATTTATGCTTTCCCCTTTTCACTACTAGAATTTGAAACGATGCACCTGAGCGTTTGAGGCTTCATACGACGCAAAAGGTTTTCTTTCATTGCCGACTGCTCCACCTGACGACCGAAGTCCAAATGAGAGCACGACCTGAGCGTTTGAGGCTTTACACCAAGCAATAGGTCTACTCTCATTACTGGCGACTGCTGCTCCCGACGATCGAAGTCCAAATGAAAGTACAACCTGAACGTTTCATGCTTTATACTTGGTTTGTTCTTACTGATGTTGGTGGGAGGACCTCACCTCAACATCCAGTTTCGTCTGAACTGGATGAACGATTTTCATTTTTATTTTCTTTACATTAAATATTTTATTTACAATACATTTTTCGTCAACATTTATAAACAGTGCTACCATATTTTAGTGATACAGTTCATAAATGTACATCTATATTATTTATTATTTAGTCTAAATTTAGTTGTATTTCTTACTAGCTGAATTACCCGGCGTTGCTCGGAAATGTTTCGTGAAGGGAAGGCCGTAAAAAACTCGAAGTTGTTCTGCTTAGTGAAATACTCTTGTAGTGAAACATAACATAGGTTGATATCAAAGTGAAAGCGTCACGCGATGCGTCTTGGCGCGCGTGCGAGCTAGTTGCATTTGATCAAAGCAAACCTGTCAGAGTGAATGCAATGCGAAAACAGTACATCGCATTGAATCGCTTCGCTTCGGTCCGCGTTCCGCGCTCACTCTGACATCAACCTTAGACGGAAACCCGATCGAACAATACTCCGTTCATGTTCAGATTGCGAATGATCAGTGTCCCATCTCAGATCTTACAATAATCATAATTTTCATTGTATTCTCGACAAATTGGGTCGGTTTTTATTTGAACCCTTTTGTTAGAAATATTTAAAACATCTTTCTCTCTATAAATATCTTCTTAGTAACCTCCGAGTTTCATACGTATATGTGCTTGTAACGAACTTGAATTATTATGCATACGTGCTTGTAAAGTACTTCCGTACTTTCTCGTCACATTCGATCTACAATACCTTTGGCTTCCATGGATATAATCACTTGCTACTCCCTCCTTTTTATAAATTTTTTATGACATCATGAATACCTCAAAATTTTCCATCTGATAATGATTATTTTATAACGAAAGACTATTTAACATCATAACTACATTCGTACTATAGAATAGCGTTTTTATATAATTTATTTTACCAAGGCTTTAACCATTTTGGCCGTTCATCGAGGAGGAAAACTTATGAAATAACGATTCAGTTAATACAAATGTTGTTGTAAACTTATTTCCATTACCTTGATTCGACAGTTTTCTCAATTTACATAATAAAATGCACATTGATTGTATGATTTCGTCAATTCAGATCAATGTTGAGAACACTTATTTCCCCTTCCTCTTGTGAATATTTTTGTGAACCTCACTTAGTTGCTAGAAATATACTGTAATCGTGAAGAAATAGCAATTTGTCGTAAAACCCGATCAATTTTCTCTTACACTTTCCATGTTCGGGGCACTCCACTCTCTCACCCTCAAAACAACCTTACAATCTATTTTGATTTAACTTCCTTTTTGTCAGCGAAATTACACCCTCTTCCCACAGAAAATCCTTATAATCATATCTCAGTTGTGCAAAAAGTGTTTGAGTACCGATTCTCGTCAAATTACATATTTTTAATGACCACCTATGTTGAGGACACTTGCTACGCTCCCTCCCCCCATGGAAATATCCTTATAACAATCTCTGAAGAGCAAGAAGTACATGTGCCAAGTTTGATAGCAATCCGTTCAGTAATTCCGAAGTTATGTCATTAGAAATATTACACCCCCCTTTTTGAAGGCACTTGCTACATCCACCACCCATATAATCATATCTAATATATGCAAAATGTTTCTATGGTCTCACAAAATATCGATTCTCGTCAAATAAGACAATTTTTTTCATGACCTCCCTCTGTTAAGAACACTTACTACGCTCTCTCCCCCATTAAAATTTTCTTATGATCATCTCAGAAGAGTAAGAAGTATCTGTGCCAAGTTTGGTGGCAATCCGTTCAGTAGTTTCGGAATTATGCCGTTTTAAACATTACACCCCCCTATTTGAAGGCACTTGCTACATCCACCCCCCATATAGTCATATCTAAGGTATGCAAAATGGTTCTACGGTCTTTAAAACGTATCGATTCTTGTCAGATTATATGAATTTTTACATGACCCCCCCCCTTGTTTATCACACTTGCTACGCTCCCTCCCTTATAAATATACTTCTTAAACCATATCTGAAATACAAAAAGTACCTGTGCCAAGTTTGGTGGCAATCCCTTCAGTAGTTCCGAAGTTATCGCGTTACAAACTTACATCCATTTATATATATATATATATATATATATATATATATATATATATATATATATATATATATATATATATATATATATATATATATATATAGATAACTAAGACCTAAAATAACTCTTGCTGTAAAGCGCTCCAACAATGGCATGTTCAGAAGTTGAACATTTAGTTTTGAATATATTGTCTGCTTTTTCAAATTTCTGCTCGATTGTTTCTTGTTCAGCAATTGTATGTACCTGAGAAGTTCTAGTCCATTCTATTGAACGACTTGGAGCTTGTTTTTTGTGACATTTTGCGAAATTTTTCCAACCTAGAACTGCATACTCGAAGACTTAATAAAATATTTACTTATAGACAGCTAGTTTGTTTTGAGGTGAAAATTTAGATTTTCTAGTAATCAATGGGTAGAGATATCTCAATAAAATGTTGCATTTTAACACTATTTTGTCCACATATGACCTAAAGAGAAACTTACTATCTATGGTCAGTCCTAGATAAACTGCCTCATTCAACCAATCTATTTCAGAGCCATTTATTTTAATTTTGTTATTGTCAGGTAGAAAAAGTCGAGGAGATTTAGAGTGGGTAAATATGACAGCTTGAGTTTTAGTTCCGTTGATGCATATTTTCCAACTGCTGAAATAATCAACCAGTACATTCATTCCTCTCTGCATTTTGTTTACTAATGAAAGAATTACGCGCTCGTTGTAGATGAGGGAGGTGTCATCCGCAAACAGTGAGAGTACGACATCACCCGGAAGTGCCGGAATATCTGACGTGAATATATTGACTAATATTTGGCCAAGGATACTACCTTGAGGAACCCCAGCGGGAACATGAAATTTATCTGATGATAAGTTGTTAACAAAGACTTCGAAACTTCTGGTTTTTACTATTTTTAACAGGTAGATTGGAAAGTTGAGATGATGCATTTTATGAATTAGGCCATCGTGCAGACATTGTCAAACGCTTTTTCAACGTCTATCAAAATCATGCCAGTTGTTTTCGAAACAGCTTTATTTCTTGAGAAGGTGCTATTGACTCTGACTAACTGGTGAATAGTAGAACGACCTCTTCTAAATAAAAATTGTTCTTCAGGAAAAGTGTTATTGGTGTCTGGAAATTCTAACAAACGGGACAGGATTGTTTTTTCGAACATTTTGGACAGTGCAAATATGAGACTGATCGGACGATAGCACTTCGGACAGGTGAGATCCTTTCCAAACTTCCAAAGTTCCTTGGTTCGGTGAGCACTGTCTAGGGCAGTATGCTGCAATGAATTTAATTTTTCCGATCGTCGTATCCAATTCAGCGACTCGATGAATTTCGTACCAGCAAACTTCACACGGCTTCTGACTACAATCGCAACACCACCGCCGCTAGAGTGGGTTTGATCCAGGCGCGAATGATGGTGTAGTTCGGTATTGGGAAGGACATTTTTGGTGACTAATAATACACACATCGACGTGCTGTTCTTACGAAGTCCGATAGTTCAAAATGCTTTGGAGGCACTGAGCAGGCATTCAGATTCATCACTTATAATGTTTCACACACCGTACTGGATAATAAACGAACCGAGCACTTGAATCCGCTCCATTTTCGTCTTGCATCCTCGGAGCGCAGAGCTCATGTCGACGAAAATCTTCATCAACTCCACAGAAGTAAATAGCGGATTGGATCCGGTACATTATTCCGCTTGGGGAAATTTACTGGGTCCAATGGCGGTACAGATGGTATAGGTGGAACCTTCTTCTTCGATGGTTGTCGCTGAAGTGTAGCTTTTTTCCTTATTTTCAGGAACTCAGCATGTTTCGGGCAAGCTCGTTCGGTTGCTTCGTGAGGCCCGGCACAGTTTGCACAGCGGAGGGTAGATTCTTCTTCCATAGCGCACTCGTTGGTAACATGATTCGATCCGCAGCGGTTGCAACGGCTAATCATGTGGCAATTTCGAGCACCATGCCCGAAGTGTAGACATTTCATGCAGCGAGTTAGATCTCTGCGTTTGTTGCGGTAGGGTTCCCATTTCACGATGACATGATCGATGGCCTTTAGTTCCTTAAGCTGTTTCAACGTGGTCGTACCTCTCTTGAAGTGAATTAGGTAGGATGTGTCTCTGTACGTGCGTTTATCCTCTTCTCGACGTTTCATTCGATGAATTGCAGTGCCGGTTTTTTAAGATTTGCTAAGGTGTTCGACTTTTCACTGACTAACAGAAATCCTCTCAGCCGAACTGTGTACGGTTTTCCACTCGGCTTGTCATGAGTGAAAAATTCAGCTTTCGTTTGTGATAATCCGCATTGGCAACCATCAACGGTGGAAGCTTGATTATTCTGGTCACTGTTTTCCAAGTGGCATTATCCATATTATCCGGATCGGCATCCGGATTGTTGTCAATATCCAGCGAAGCGTGTTCATTGTAGCCACTGACACATGGCTGACAGATGATGCTCTGGAACTTATAGTTTTCTTCCACTACACGGACCATCCCGAACTGTCTCTCTCACAATCGTTCGCTTTGCCGAATATGATTCGGTGATGAGGTCATCCAATGGTCCGACGAAGTTACTATGTAGGACTCACCTTTGACAGACATCTGATATTCAGGTCACATGTTGATAAAATCGTTCAAAAAAGCAGCATACTCATTAGGGTCTCTGTATCCGCTGATTTGTAGAACATCTAAACTGTGCCTGAAGAATCATATGGCTGTCTATAAACAAATCTTCTACCCGCAATTGAATACGCAGTCCCTGTTTGGCGGGGCTGTGCACGAACGGACAAACTAAGGCTTCAGCGCATTCAAAGTAAGATCTTAAAGATGATTCTAAATCTACCCCCTTGGACAAGGACTAGTGAAGTACATGAGATGGCCTCCCTGGATATACAAGAACAAAAATTCGAACAATACTGCACGAAATTTAAAGAGAGGTGCTCTATCTCTGAAATACAAATAATTCAAAATTTGTACGTATTAGGTTAGGGATAGTTATAAGTAGGTAGATATTTTATAATTAATTAAAATAAATATTACGATTAAACATTAGTATGTAAAACAAGAGTCCCGGGTTGGCGGTTCAATGCATAGGGCACTGGTCTTACAAACCAGTTGTCGTATGTTCGAGCCTTGACCTGGAAGGATTCGTAGTGTCAGTAGAATCGTAGCACCAGCCATGCAATGGTTCTGTACACTCTGAATCGGCTGCGAAGTCTGTCGAAACAGAAGGTCAAATTCCACTACAGGAATGTAATACCAAGGCTTTTCTATGTAAAATAAGAGTAACTAAAACACCTATTATTAATAACGATTCGTATGAACAACAAAGATGAAAGACCAAAGGGTCAAAACACTTGTATTGTAAAATGTTGATGTAATACACAAAAATAAGATTAATAAATAGATATTTATGCAAAAAAATGAAAATCGATCATTTCTTCTTGTGCGTTGGATGGAAACGGACGTCGTGGGGATGATTTCATCAATCAGCAGCTTCGGAGAGTGCACCTTCTGCGTGGTTAAAAACCTCAAACGCTCAGGTCGCAACTCTCATTTGGACTTTAGTCGTCCGGTGGAGCAGTCGTCAATAATGAGAGCAGACTTTTTGCGTGGTATCAAACCTCAAACGCTCAGGTCATGCTCTAATTTGGACTTCGATCGTCAGGTGGAGCAGTCGTCAATAATGAGAGCAGATCTTTTGCGTGGTATAAAGCCTAGAACGCTTAAGTCGTGCTTTCATTTGGACTTCGAATTTGGCTGTCGTTATATTCGTGTTCATTATGGTGCGATCGAGGAATCAATAAGCGAAATACAAAGCTTGTTACCTCAAGCGGAAGAAGCAGTAGACTCCAACAGAACACATCAGTTTCGCATCCACGGACAACAGGTCATCCTGGAAATAGAAGACGGAAGTCAGCGGTATCAGTCGGAAGTCAATGGTATCCATCGTAATTTGAACTCAACTCGTCACTCTCCATCACGAATGCCTTCATAAAAGGTTCTTTTCTGAACCACCATTATTTCATCATAATGAACTATGTTATTTCGTAATATTTGTGAGTTAGAATGTTTATTGTAACTAATCTGTACTGTAGTTCAGGTGTATCGTTTCAAATTCTAGTAGTGTAAAAGGGCAAAACTTGCACAATTCACACTATCGATCAACTAATTTATATTCGGAAGTGTAAAGAAAAAGTGTCAGTTTTATTCGTATTCACATTCACATTCAGCTATGTCTCTGATATCACACATCTGTACTTTTTAGGAAACAAAACAACAGACAGAGGGATTCTGCTAGGCGACGCAATATTTGAAACCGCTCTAAATTACCCGATTCCTCGAAACGCTGATCAAGTCAGAAGTTTTGTGTCATTCTGTAATTTCTACCGCAGATTTATGCCAAATTTTTCTCTAATTTGTGCGTGTTTGAATAATCTTGTTAGAAAAAAACGTGAACTTCAGTTGGACTACTGAATGTCGGGCGTTTATAAAATGTGTAGGACATAAACACATAATCGAAAAAGAACTAGCAGCCATACACTGGGCTGTCATGCATTTCCGGTTCATTAATGTTGTTTGAAAAAATATATCAGAAGCCTTACTCTAACGACTATATAAAAAATTAAGAAACTTATACTATTTACGTAACATGAGATGCATGATCACCAAATTTGTAAAATCATGTAATCTATGTAAACAAAACAAACATTTCACACCAGTACAACAAAAATTTACAATAACCTCTAGCCCACATAAAGCTTTTGATATAGTAACATCTATCGACACAGCATGGCCATCCACTTTAACTTCAAAAGGAAATAGATATGCCGTAATCATGCAGTGCGACTTTGGCGAATATATGGTAATAGCATCAATCCTTGATAAATCAGCTCTAACGATAGCATGAGCTATTGTAGAAAATTTTATTTTATTTTATGGACCAATGTGAGCAATTCGCACAGATTAATGCACAAAGTATAAAGGAATCTTTGATAACATTTGTGATATGCTAAAAATTAATCATGTTTGTGCGGCCGCACATCATCCCTAAACAATAGGAGCACTAGAAAGAAACCACAGATGCTTAAATGAATATTTAAGAATTTTAGTTAATGAACAGATGAAGGATTGAGTCGACTGAATTGCATATTACAGTTTTTGTTTTAATACTATACTCCCCCCAATTCAGATCATAATTAGTCTCAATTTGAACAGTTATTTGGAAAACAAATGAATCAATTTGAAAATGTAAATCTAAACCAAGTAGAACCGGTTTATAATTACGACTTGTGCTGCTCTTTGGTGTAAATTACACAAATTACAGTAAATAATCCAGCGCATTAGAGAAAAACCTGTTTTAATCCACCTAGTGGTATAATGATGCCTTTTTTATATCGATAACACTATCATATATAATACTGTGATATTCTTAAAACAAAATTTCTTCGATTCTTGAAAGAATAACCGAGATCGGTTTGTTTGACCGTTTACTGAGGAAAACTATCAATTAGATTAGTTTTGAGGCCACCGATGAGTTAAAACCGGGCTAAAATAAACAACTAACTAACTAGTTTTGAGGCCGACAGATAAATATTTTTTGCCCTTTTCAGTGATGGTATAAAATTTTTAAAACATTTTACCCTGTATTTCCGGAACCAGATATTAGATCCGGATGAACTTCAGTAATTCCGTATGGGACTACAGGACCTTTCATTTGAACTTAAGTTTATGAAAATCGGTCGCAGCTCTGAGAAAAGTTAGAGCACATATTGCCATTATTTTGCACATTTACCCCATAACCATAACCGGAAGTCAGTTCCAACAAAAATTCACAAATTTACGAACTGAGTCGAATGGTGTATGACACTTGACCCTCCGGGCCTCGGTTCAAAACTCGATTCTTACAGTGATTGCATAACCTTTCTATATGGGAAAGGCAAAAATAAACAAGGTTAAAACAAATCGAACAAATAAGGCTAATTAAAATATACAACAAACAGAAATTAAATTGCGTGATAAAGCTTACTTATTCTGACTCCAACTGCGTCCATTTTTTCATCCAATTGCTAAATTTGAATAGAAACGATGTAATGATACAGAAGAACTCGAAATAGTTATGATATTATCAACAAAATGTATAAAAATAACAGCATATTTTATGATTTATAACAGTTAGTCGTTTGGTTCAAATAATATTCTTGAGTAGATTTAATAATTTATGATGAAATATCTAATATGATATTTGAAATATAAAATCAATTTGTTTTATTAAATTCAAATCGTTGTGACTTATTCAGTAAAAAGCGTTCAAGCAGACAGGTTGTGTTACTGGCTTGTGAGTTAATGGCTATCACCGAGTCAAGGCAACTTTAGCTACAGGTAAACAAAACCCGCCTGCGCCAATTGCAAACGCAGCAAAGGCTGGTGGACAGCCAATATTCGGGGCGTTCCCGGCTCGAAGAAGGCCATCCCATTCATACGCACAGAGGTGAAGAGACACAGAGGAGCGAAGACATAGAAGTGCTCAGACACAGAGGTGCGGAGTCGAAGGGGTGCAAAGGCACAGAAGTGCTAAGGCACAGAGGTGCTAAGGCACAGAGGTACTAGGGCGCATCAGCGCAAAGCCACAGAGACAACCGCTAGGTATCAGTTTGTATGGTATACATTACCGGTTGCGGTGGACAAAACGAAGCATTATCGTGTGATGCAACACAAGAAGCATAACACTTAATCGTCAACAAGAGCTACATATGTATCTGCCATGTACAGGCAGCGTACACACCAAGCTCAGCGAAGATCACGACGGCAGAGCAACGGAGATAGAACACAGCAAATTTGAAATAGTTGGAGCGAGCTTCACGCCGAGAACTTGTGGAAAGCAGAAAGCGACTAACAGGTAAACCTAATACCTTATTGTTGAACATACCAAACCCTGTCGCCTCTTCAATTCGTGATCCGTCCGTATAAAACATTTTCTCAGAGTCAATATTCCTAACTTGATAGAAAATATTTTTGGGATTTCGATCGAGAGTAAGTGCAGGAACTTTATTGGACGGGACAGAAGATGTGGAGAAATGGGCATAGAGCGGCTACCTTCCACCAAAGCTGTCGCACAACCAGCGTTCTAGGAACGGGATTTGTAGTATTGGGCAAGACGCCGACGCGTGATTGGGTGGCAGCCAATCAGTGATAGGATGTACGTAATAAAGATCAAGGGCCTTTTCTTCAATTACAGCATCATCAACGTGCACTGCCCACATGAGACGATACCCGATGACGAGAAGGAAGTACTTTACGCGCAGCTGGAACGAATCGACGACTGCTATGTACTGGCCCGTGATCGGGCTGGAGAACCAGCACGCGAAAACAAACGACAACGGCCAACTATGCGTGAACTTTGCAGCCTCCCGAGGAATGGTGGTTCGAAGCAACTTCTTTCTCCGCAAAAATATCCACATAGCCACCTGGAGATCAACATACGGAAAATCAAATCAAACACGTTCTCATCGACGGGCGATTCTTTTCCGACGTAATCAATATCCGCACTTACCGCAGTGCCAACACTGATTCTGACCACTACCTTGTCGCGGTCTGTATGCGCTCAAAACTATCGACGTTGTACAACATTCGTCGCACAGGAAAACCGGGACTCAATTTCGAGTAACTACGTAGTGTTCGTACGGCAGAGGAATATGCGCAACAACTTTAGCAAGTGCTACCAACGGAAGAACAGCTTAGCACGGCGACTCTTGAAGACGGCTGGAGGAAAATAAGTTCCGCCGTGAGTATCACTACTGAAACAGTTGGTCGAATAGAAGAATGCAGCAAAGGCGAGGATGCTGCAACACCGTACGAAAGCGAACGAGGAACGATACAGACTGGCGCGTAACAGACAGAACTCGGTATGTCGGTGGAAAAAACCAAGATGGAACAGCTGTACCACGCAAATCACACACCGGAAGTTCACAGTCGAAATGTGCAGAGATATCAGTGGTAACCTTCTCACGAACGAACGTGAGGTGAACCACAGGTGGAACCAGTCCAGGCCCGTGCGCAGGGGGGGGTTTTGGGGGTTTTAACCCCCCCCCCATGAAGAATTTTTTAAAAATTAAGTTTCATGAACAATGGAGTACTTATTATTATATTAAAGTGCAAATAACTTGACAATTCATATTTTTTTATCAATTTTTTATCAATTTATAAACTGACATAACTTGAACCCCTCCCCCCCCCCCGCGCACGATCCTGTCAGAATTCGTTTTACATATTTGGACACCCCCCTCTCCTCTTGAAACCCCCCCCATGGATGATTCCTGCGCACGGGCCTGAGCCAGTCATAGGACTGAATCTGAATGACGAAGCACAAGATATAGAGAACGACACAGGAATCAATCGGCGTGCACGACAGAATTTAAGCACCTAATCTCTCGAACATAAGTGAGGAGATCGGCAAGCAGAGGAACAACAAACCCCCGGGCATTGACCAGTTGCCAAGCGAGCTGCTCCAACATGGAATCAGAACAAATTGGCTCAAATGGCACGTTCCCCTTGATATTTGCGACAGGACAAGTACTCTAGTGTCGTGAATACAGCGTACCCACGCATCACCTATTCATTGACTTCAAAGCGGCATATAACACAACGTATCGAGAACAGCTACGGCAGATCATGTACAAATACGGTTTTCCGGATAAACTTACGCGATTGGTTCAAAGCAACGATGGATAGAGTGATGTGCCTCTTCCGAGTATCTGAAAATCTCTCGAGTCCCTTCGAATTTCGGAGAGGGCTACGGCAAGGTGATGGACTCTCTTGTATCTTGTTCAATATTGCTTTGGAAGGTGTGATTCGAAGAGCGAGAATAGACACGAGTAGCACGATCTTCTGAAAGTCCGTACACCTTTTGGCTTCGCTGACGATATTGATATTGTTATACGTAAACTTGAGAAGATGATGGAAACATACATAGAACTGAAAGCTGAAGCTAGGCGTATCGGACTGGCCATAAATGCGATAAAAACAAAACACGTGAGAGGAAGAGGCTGTAGAGCATAAACACTACGCCTCCCCCCACAAATATTGATAGACGGTGACGATATCCAGGTGGTTAACGAGTTCATGTTTTTCTGCTCACTGGTGACCGCCGGTAGCAGAGAAATTCAGATACCTTTTTTTTGGCAGGAAATCGTGCGTACTTTGGACTTAGAAAAACCCTTCGCCCGAAAAAAGTACGCCACCGCACGAAATTTTTTATCTATGGCCACGAGACCTGGACTATGTTGGCAAAGGGCCTAAGTGTTTTCGAAAGAAAGGTACTGAAAACCATCTATAGCGGAGTGCAGATGGAAGACGGATCGTGGATACGGCGTATGAATCACGAATTGCAATAGCTGCTAGGAGAACCACCCATCGTACGTACAGATAAAATCGAACGTCTACGATGGGCTGGGCGACATGCCAAGGCTGTCGGACGACAGCCCAGGGAAAATAGTTGTTGAATCTAATCCGACTGATACAAGAAAAAGTGGAGCGCAGCGAACAAGGTGGATCGATCAAGTGAAGGGTAATCTACGAAGCATCCGTGCCTTGAGTAGCTGATGCCGAGCAGCTACGGACCAAGTTATGTGGAGACGTATGCTTGATACAGCAAAGGACACCCAAGAACTATAGCTGTTAGGTACGGTAAGTTAGGCTGACACGGATAGGAATATATTTTGAAGTGTTCATTTCCTGTGACATATGGTTGGAATATACTGTCATGAATCTGGTTTGAAATTGAAGCTCGACTAACCTTTCGAACATTTAGGGGTTTTGTTTGTTTGTTGAAAAAGCACATATTTTGTTTCTATTTCTTCGCGTTTCGCCTTCGGCTCATCAGTGCTTAAAGCAGTTCAAATTGAACTGCCATCTCGTACCTAGCAGTTCAACTTAAACCGCTAAGCAGACGCAAAATTGGCACTATTTATGCAACCCTAAAATAATATAACACAGGTGTTATATTATTTCTGACGTCTCAGGCGTAAACGAATGACGGCTTATTACTGCCCATCGCAGAATGTGAATATTTAGCGGTTTAAGTTGAACTGCTAGGTACAAGATGGCAGTTCAATTTGAACTGCTTCAAGTACTGATGAGCCGAAGGCGAAACGCGAAGAAATAGAAACAATATATATGTGCTTTTTACACAAACAAACAAAACCCCTAAATGTTCATATTCTGCGATGGCCAGTAATAAGCCGTCATTCGTTTACGCCTGAGACGTCAGAAATAATGTAACACCTGTGTTATATTATTTAAGGGTTGCATAAATAGTGCAAACTTTGCGTCTGCTTAACGGTTTAAGTTAAACTGCTTCAATTTGAACTGCTTTAAGCACTGGTGAGCCGAAAGCGAAACGCAAAGAAATATATAAACTTTCGAAGTTATTATTAATCAGAGGATTCAGTACCTCAAATCTTATCACCAGTCGTGACGAAAGCTCCAAATAGGCAATTCGCAAACAACGGTACTAAATTTACTCTAATTTGATAATATGGGATTTTGCAGTGGAACGAAGCAAACGCATCCATATTCCATCACTGAAAGTATCGTAGTTTGATACAATTTTTTAGATCTTCTGGATGAGCACCCCCACGAAGATCCTGTTATTGTTCGAAGAAAATTTACTCTTTGTGGTCATTTTGTTATCAGATACCTAATGTGTTCTCCCAACGTGCATTTGGAATCAAACCACACCCCGAGGTATTTGAAAGTCAAAACCTGCGCGATAATTATTCCCATCAGTGTATGAGTAAATAGCATGATAAAACGTTTTTTAATCCATCTAGTTGTGTACTGATGCCTCTCTCATATTACTTATGTTTGTGTCACTAGAAGACTATGTCAAGATTTTCTTTTTCAAACTTAAATAAAATCAAAAAAAAATCCTTGATGTAGACGACCATCACCGTTTCAGTTTGTAAACAGTTATGTCAAGTTAATATAGATTTAAATATGGCAACCCTGGACGCTATGCAAAATTGAACTAAGCACGCTAGGTGGGTGCGTTTTATTCTTCTTCTGTATCAGCACGTACCTATGTGCACCAATTTTGCATCATTTTGTGTGACAGTTTGAAAGTTTTGATACTCATTGACCTATAGTTTCGAAATCGGAAGTCGGATCTAGATGAAATTGCACAGTGTTTTTAATGACACTGAGAGCTTTTTGCTGAGAAATCGAAGTGATATCCGTTTTTAAGCTTTTCTTTGCTATTACCAATGCGTTCGGGAGCGGAAACCGGCCAGCAGTAGTCATAAAGTAGATTTATATATCCACCAATTAACAAGATCTGCCAACTAGATGAATTTATCAGTAAATTTTATAAAAACGTGCACCTTGTATCACCACCGCTTGTAAAAAAATACTCAAGAAATTAAAAAAAAATTACTAATCGCACTATTATACCGGAACCGGAAGTCGGATCCGAATCCACTTCTCGGACTTTTCAAAGATTTTCAAGACCTTTTATTTGCATCTTAGTTTGTAAAAATCGGTTAAGAAATTTCCGAAAAAATAGAATGCATTTGCTCATAGATTTGCACATATTGCCTTGTAATTCCGAAACCGGAATTCGGATCGAGATAAAATTCAATATCGACCTATGGAACCGTAAGACTTTTCATTTGATTCTGAGTTTGTGAAAATCGGTTCAGCCATATCTGAGAACATCGAGTGACATTATATGTCACATACACACATACATACATACCTCGGCCTCGGTTCAAAAGTCGGTTTTCACAGTGATTGTAAAGGCAAAAAATAATCAATAAGATAAACACTCTTCGGGACGAACCAGGACCCCTTTTCTCCACGTGAGAGCTAGATCTTCGAACTTAATGAATAACGAGCCTCAGACTGTTGAAATTGGTTCAGATCTCTAAAAAAAAGTTCGTGCTTGCATCTCATCAGACAGAGTCGCAAATCGTTTACGATTTAACAAAGCCTGAAACTTGGCCTACAAGACCAAATTCAATTTGTATTGATTTCAAGCGCTGCAAAGTTAGACCAGCAGCAAATGAAATTGAAATCTTACTTAAAGAACGAATGCATCTAGACGCTAATAATGTAAGTGAAATTCAATTCAACAAGGCGTCCAACTGTGTGTACATTATGTTCAAACGTGAAAGAGATGCAATTGCATTCGCTTCGGATAACAACGAGGTGCATAGTGTTTATCATGACAATTTTAAATATAAAATCCCAGTGTACATGGTGGACAATGCAATAGAAGTACGCGTGCATGACCTTCCCCCGCAGACCAGCGATGGGTATGTTCGGGAAAACATGTCGCAGTACGGTAAAGTTCTTTCCATCGAAAGGGAAGTATGGCGGTATTTTTTTCCCGGTATCCGGAATGGCGTGCGTATGCAACTACGTAAAGCAATTCCATCTTACATCGTTTGTGGTGAAGATGGAATACATCCATGTAAAACGCTGATTACGTATGAAAATCAACTGGTTACATGTCGGTTTTGTGAACAACCAGTACACTACGGCAAACCTTGCACTGGAACTGCGAAAACAAACAAAACAAACAAAAACAAGAACAACCGCTCAACAACGGAAACTAGCGAATGCAGTGCTCCTGCTTCACCATCTAACCAAACAGCAACTGCAACCAATGTACAACAAGTCGCTTCTACAGTAACTAGCAACGAGATCAAGACTGCGAATAACAAGTAAAACGAAAAGAAGACGGAAATCAACCATGCCACCGATGCGTCAATGGACGAGACGAGCCACGAACAAAGTGCCCCTCAATCCTCGCAGGAGAGAAATGGAAGCTCCTCTCCCCCTAGAAAAAGGGTGACAACGAGATCGAATACAAAAAATTTCTTATTTAAAAAATCGGCTCAATCAGCCACGTAAAGCTTGTACGCAAATAGGCCTGCATGAAAATGTCTTTTGAATGAAAAAACGTGATTAATCCACCTAGCAGTGAGATGATACCTTTTTTTATCAATACGCATGTATTTTTGCATGGATATTCTTAGGTGTTTTAGTTCCCATGACATTGTTTTAATTACCGTCGTTTTAAACGGCAAATTGATATTTTAATCACTCATTACCCTGTAATGCCGAAACTGCAAAACATATCGAATTTCAATCTTAGCGTGTGACAATCGATTGAACATTCCATGAGATGTCGAAGTAAGTTCCACTTTAGAGTTTTTCGTCATTATTTATGGTACTTCCAGAGCCGGTATTCAGGAATTCGCATAACCCAAAATGATTCGAATGGCCATAAATTATTACGCCAAACAATTTACATGAAATTTATATACTCATCATCTGTAATTCCAGAATCGGATAAAATTCACCGATTTTGTATGGGACCTTAAGTCCTGTAATATTTGTTTTTGAAGTTCGATTTGGTCTTTTTTGAGAAAATGATTGAGCTTTGAGAATCGATTCGATACTGGAATCGGAATTCTAAAATCGGTGTAGCCGAAATCAGTTAAATTCACCTGAGGAGTGTGTAGACATCTTTGAGAAATTGTAGTGCGAATTAAAATTTGGGGGTACATTCCGAATCCAAAAACGAATACCGTTCAAACTGAAATAAATTTATTTGGTAATCGACTATCCAAATCTGCAAACCCGATAAACCTGCTTAATTTATGTGAAATGGACATTTTTATACTAATCACCCTGCATTTTCTAAATCAGAAGTCGGATCTGACTAAAAAGTAAGAGGTTTTATAGGATTTTAAGACCTCTCATTTGAATCATAGATAATTCTTAGATTTCATTTGAATCTTAGATCGGTTCGGCCATCTACGAGAAAAATTAATTGCATTATTTTAATTTCGTTTCACATATCATCCTGTGGTTCCGCAATCAGAAGTCGGATCCAAACGTAATTCAGGAACCTTGTTTGGGAGTATACGACTTTTCATATGAATCTGAGTTTGTAGAAAACGGTTTAACCATCTCCGAGAAAATTGAGTGATATTATTTGTCACACACGCATTTGCTGATCTCGACGAACTGAGTCGTATGGTATATGGAAGTCATGTTCTTCCAGCATTTATTGCTGTAAATAGTTTAAATCAATATAATTATGGAATTACTTCCAACTCGATAATGCTGGTATCATCTGGTTTACATATGCCATATTCGAAAGATTATGTTGCCAAAAATGAACCGTGCTAAAATTGGTCCGAGGCAAATTGTCATAAAAAAGGATGCTGTACACAGTCTTTTTGGTACTTAGAAACAATTATATGTAACAGTATAAAAAATCGTGTTTCATGTTGCTCCCAAGCATTGCTTTTTCATACAGCGCTCAAAATTCCTTCTACTGGAATAAGGCTTAAACAAAAATATCGATATCTCCGTTAAAAATGGACGGATTTTAACAATCTATGGCTTGTTGGATAGGTATTACCGAGCGAAATCTAAGTATGGAAACATATTAAAAAACTAAAAATTTTGACATAAAACTTCGTATAACTCAAAAAGTAAACATCCGATCTCAAAACCATTCAATAGCGTTCTGGGTGACGGGGAGACCTTTCATTTGCGACTAGTTTGATCAAAATCGGTCCAGCCATCTCTGAGATCTCGACCTCTTAGTTGACAACACACATACAGACACACACACATACACACACACACACAGACATTTGCTCAGTTCGTCGAGCTGAATCGATTGGTATATAACATTCGGCCCTCCGGGCCTTGGAAAATTTTTCAAAAGTTTGAGCGAATTCTATACCTATTTTTTATATTTATAAAAAAAGGTAAAAAGAATATCTCTAAGAAAATTGAACACATACACTCACAGACATTTTCCGATCTCGTCAAGCTAAGCCGAACGGTTTACACACTATGGGTCTTCGCGGCTCCGTTCAAAAGCCGGGTTTTCCAGCTATTCTAAATTTGATTTATTGTAATTATTTGGGGGCTGTCCATAAAAGACGTCACGCTTTTTTTGACGATTTTTGACTCCCCATCCCCCCTTTGTCACAAATTGTCACAGAAGCAAAGACCCCCCTTCCCCCCTATGTCACGTGTCACGAATTCAAAATAAATAAAATTCATCTCAATAAATTCTCAATATGTATGACAAACCATACAAATATGAGGGAAAAATTGATTTATTACATGCTGTCATTAGATTAAAAAATATACATAAATCTACAAAATCATCGGAATTATTTTATTAATATCAATTATATAAATTAACAAAAGTATTTGGTTGGAATTGATGAAACATTTAAATCATCTGTTTTAGTCCTCCTAGGGCTACACAGATATATTATTGTTTTATGTAAAGAATAATATTTCCGTAGTGTAGCTTACAGGGCTGAGAAAATAAAGACCTAAACCTCATCAAAACGAGATCACTGACGGAGAATCTTTTCATTATTAGTTGATCAGTGAAAGTTCAATCATTGGATGATTCGATAAGCTTTTATGTTGGTGGAGTAAAATCACATATGATCAAGATAAGACGTGACATGTTCTACGTTTGAAATCGTTGATCTCCCGCCCTTTTTCAAATTAAGTATAATTGAATAAACTGCATCAGAATCAGACAAGAGAAATTATTATGATATACTATTATCATTGCTAGAAAACCAAATTACTGAAAAAATTGTCAGTGCACATCTTAAGTTAAACTGTTTGAAGGCATCTTTTTCTTTTTTACTCATATTAGGCAAAATTTATAAATTTCGCTAATTTACTCTCTCCTCCGTGCACTTTTGCTGATCACAACAGAAATGATTTCCTGCATCACTCATTTCCGAATTTACAAGAAAAAGCTTTTATATCTACAAAAAAAAGTTTTCCTATAGAATGTAAACGTTTATTGTGGAGATTTTTTCAGGAAAAACGGCAAAGCAGTAATATAATTAGGTATTTCAAAAATGCGCTCATTGAAAATATTGGACGTCACATTCCGAAAACCTCTCCCCCTCCACCCTGTCACAAAAGGTCACGTTTTATGAAACACCCCCCTCCCCCTTGCGGCGTGACGTCTTTAATGGACAGCCCCTTGCGTGTTTTCTAAATTCTACCATAACTTACCGTAATCATCAAGGGCTTTAAAATTAATCAATTTAGATTTACGCTAAATAAAAAAAAACCTGTCTTAATCCACCTAGTGGTGTAATGATGCCTTTCTCATGTACATATAATATTGTGGTATTCTATTCAAAAATTTTCTCTTCGATTTTTGAAAGAAACCAGGTGATTGTTTATGCATAACATACAGAATAAAACAGTGCTTTGATTGCGTAAGCCATCCTTAAGAGAACGAAATGGGTTCACTATTATATGCACTTCCGGCATCGGAACCCGAGAACCGGTATAGTCAAAGTCGGTACGGCAACCAACTAACATGACACACAAACTCTTCTAGTACGCACTCTATAACTCCGGATTCGGAAGTCGGATCCGGATAAAATTCAGGAATTCCGTATAGGACCAGAAGACCTTTCATTTGCATATTAGTTTGTGGAAATCGGTCAAACCATCACTGAGAAAAGTGAGTGAGATCCATTTTGGTATATATGACCACTATTTCCGGTACTTCCGGAACTGGATACCGAGAACCAGGATAGCCGGAATCGGTTTGTTTAGTTGCCTAATGATAATGACTATCGATTTGTGTAGTTTTGAGACCAGTTTAGAAATTTTTTTACGTTTTTTGTTTCGCCGGTTTAAGTGACGGTGTACAATATTGAACACACTTTACCCTATAATTCCGGAACCGGAAGTCGGATCCGGATGAAATTCAGGAATTCCGTATGGGACCGGGAGACCTTTCATTTGAATCTAAGTTTGTGGAAATCGGTCAAACCATCGCTGAGAAAAGTGAGTGAGATCCATTTTGGTATATATGATCACTATTTCCGGTACTTCCGGAACCGGATACCGGGAACCAGGATAGCCGGAATCGGTTTGTTTAGTTGCCTAATGATAATGACTATCGATTTGTGTAGTTTTGAGACCAGTTTAGAGAAATTTTCACGTTTTTTGCTTCGCCGGTTTAAGTGATGGTGTACAATATTGAACACACTTTACCCTATAATTCCGGAACCGGAAGTCGGATCCGGATGAAATTCAGGAATTCCGTATGGGACCGGGAGACCTTTCATTTGAATCTAAGTTTGTGGAAATCGGTCAAACCATCGCTGAGAAAAGTGAGTGAGATCCATTTTGGTATATATGATCACTATTTCCGGTACTTCCGGAACCGGATACCGGGAACCAGGATAGCCGGAATCGGTTTGTTTAGTTGCCTAATGATAATGACTATCGATTTGTGTAGTTTTGAGACCAGTTTAGAGAAATTTTCACGTTTTTTGCTTCGCCGGTTTAAGTGATGGTGTACAATATTGAACACACTTTACCCTATAATTCCGGAACCGGAAGTCGGATCCGGATGAAATTCAGGAATTCCGTATGGGACCACGAGACCTTTCATTTGAATCTAAGTTTGTGGAAATCGGTCAAACCATCGCTGAGAAAAGTGAGTGAGATCCATTTTGGTATATATGACCACTATTTCCAGTACTTCCGGAACCGGATACCAGGAACCAGGATAGCCGGAATCGGTTTGATTAGTTGCCTACTGATAATGACTATCGATTTGTGTAGTTTTGAGACCAGTTTAGAAAAATTTTTTCGTTTTTTGTTTCGCCGGTTTAAGTGACGGTGTACAATATTGAACACACTTTACCCTATAATTCCGGAACCGGAAGTCGGATCCGGATGAAATTCAGGAATTCCGTATGGGACCGGGAGGCCTTTCATTTGAATCTAAGTTTGTGGAAATCGGTCAAACCATCGCTGAGAAAAGTGAGTGAGATCCATTTTGGTATATATGACCACTATTTCCGGTACTTCCGGAACCGGATACCAGGAACCAGGATAGCCGGTATCGGTTTGATTAGTTGCCTACTGATAATGACTATCGATTTGTGTAGTTTTGAGACCAGTTTAGAAAATTTTTTACGTCTTTTGTTTCGCCGGTTTAAGTGACGGTGTACAATATTGAACACACTTTACCCTATAATTCCGGAACCGGAAGTCGGATCCGGATGAAATTCAGGAATTCCGTATGAAACCGGAAGACCTTTCATTTGAATCTAAGTTTGTGGAAATCGGTCAAACCATCGCTGAGAAAAGTGAGTGAGAACCATTTTGGTATATATGACCACTATTTCCGGTACTTCCGGAACTGGATACCGAGAACCAGGATAGCCAAAATCGGTTTGTTTAGTTGCCTACTGATAATGACTATCGATTTGTGTAGTTTTGAGACCAGTTTAGAAAAATTTTCACGTTTTTTGCTTCGCCGGTTTAAGTGACGGTGTACAATATTGAACACACTTTACCCTATAATTCCGGAACCGGAAGTCGGATCCGGATGAAATTCAGGAATTCCGTATGGGACCACGAGACCTTTCATTTGAATCTAAGTTTGTGGAAATCGGTCAAACCATCGCTGAGAAAAGTGAGTGAGATCCATTTTGGTATATATGACCACTATTTCCGGTATTTCCGGAACCGGATACCGGGAACCAGGATAGTCGGAATCGGTTTGTTTAGTTGCCTAAAGATAATGACTATCGATTTGTGTAGTTTTGAGACCAGTTTAGAAAAATTTTCACGTTTTTTGCTTCGCCGGTTTAAGTGATGGTGTACAATATTGAACACACTTTACCCTATAATTCCGGAACCGGAAGTCGGATCCGGATGAAATTCAGGAATTCCGTTTGGGACCACGAGACCTTTCATTTGAATCTAAGTTTGTGGAAATCGGTCAAACCAACGCTTAGAAAAGTGAGTGAGAACCATTTTGGTATATATGACCACTATTTCCGGTACTTCCGGAACCGGATACCGGGAACCAGGATAGCCGGAATCGGTTTGATTAGTTGCCTACTGATAATGACTATCGATTTGTGTAGTTTTGAGACCAGTTTAGAAAATTTTTTACGTCTTTTGTTTCGCCGGTTTAAGTGACGGTGTACAATATTGAACACACTTTACCCTATAATTCCGGAACCGGAAGCCGGATCCGGATGAAATTCAGGAATTCCGAATGGGACCACGAGACCTTTCATTTGAATCCTAGTTTGTCAAAATCGGTTCAGCCATCTCCGAGAAAACCTAGTGAGATTATTTGACACATACACACACACACACACATACATACACACACACACACAGACATTGCTCAGCTCGATGAACTGAGTCGAATGATATATGACACTTGGCCCTCCGGGCCAATTTTCACTAGTCGGTTTTTCAAGTGATTGCATAACCTTTCTATATGAGAAAGGCAAAACAGGACACGATTAGTATAAACCTAATTTGATTGTTTTATCATGTTATGTTCTTTTAGATACAATTGGAAAGCTTTTGGATGCATATTGGATCCAATCAAATGATTCCAAACCAAAAACGTAAGTATCACTTTTGATTATCTGTTAGTTATATATAAAAGGTAGATATAAAACGGAAAACCTTTTTTAATACCTTTAGGTGGATTGAATGATGAAATTCTCGTAAACATATCGTTTAAATCTCGCAAACTCATCATCAAAAATACGGGTTTTCTATCCGACTATATCCAAAATCTCAGGGAGTAAAAACAACTAAAGTCCGTTTTGGGAGCCATTTTTCAACATTCTTCAATAATTTAGGTTATTTTAGAAATTTTTTCTCCTTCATAATGGCCCAGTATTTCTCTATTGAGTGCAGTTCCAATGTATTTCGGGGGTTCAGATCTTTCGGCATGAAATTGACGTCATTCTCCTGGTATCATCGTAAACCTGCGGTCCACGAGCCACTTACGGCTCTTTGAGTGTGAAACTCCGACTCTTTAGAACCTTACGCGAAATGTATTTATTTCATAAGAGAAATGTTTGAAAATTGCTTGCAATTAACGACGAGCGGGAACCATCTCTACATATCAGCCATGTTGTACTCTCTTTTCATCGAATCCCTTTTCAATGGCACGAGTCATTAATGTCGTCATTTCCGGTCGAAGTAGTTGAGGTCATCAACAAGCCATCGAGATGAACGGAATTCATATAAAATCCAACAAGATAATTTTTTTTTGATATTTGGAATACTCGTTGAATTTAGAAACATGCAACATGTTTTCAAATAAAGCTTCTGGTTACAGATTTCCTTTGCGATTATACCGATAATTGTCCAATCGCACGTTCGAAACCTCGGCAATATTTTTTTTCTATGGTAGTAGATTTTATCGTTAACAAAAACAATATTTTTTGTACACAAAGAAGTTACAAACTGATTATTACAGATACAGACTTCAACTTCTGCCTAAAATTCTACAACTACATCTGTGAAACAAAAAGTATCTGGGCTTGGCTTGTCACGGAGTATAGTTCCACGCCAACATTGATAAATTTGGACAATTAAAGCACACTCAACTACACCAAGTCGAAATATTTATTGCTTATTTTTTAATTTTAATTTGGAGTTGAGATTTGTATTAATTTGATACAATAAACCGAGATTTGTATTAATTTGATACAATAAACCGATTCACTTCGTATAAAACAATCGTTGAAATCGGTCGCTTCATAAAAATCTCCCCAAGCGTAGAGTGCCATTTTGTGAATTGCAACCTTTTGTTACGGGTAATTTCAGTACCAATGTATAGGATCGGATATAATCCATCCCGATCAAGTGTAATTCGATCCGTTGTACGGATAAAAAGTGCATTTTTCGATACCACAAAAATCGTTGTGATAACACGTGCTTACAGCAACGAATCTCCATATTGGCTGCTAAGGTCGAGCTCTGCCTCCCGGACGGTAGCCAGCTCGGACTTAGCCTTACAGACATAAATTGATAGCCTATCGGCTATACTGTACATGTGCAGTGAAGACGCGTGGGATAGTGTGTCTGAAGATACTGCTTAGCATCCATCGCCATCGTACAACCAAACACGTGGTCAGCGTTCATTAGTTGCTGTGCTGATTTGTTATATGTTACCTTGAGTAGCGTTCTGCACACCAGCAGCAGAGACGATCATTTTTCTGACCTTGAAGTGAACCAGTGTTATACCAAGCTAGGTAGTATTGTAGTATTTGTTCTCTCTATCCTTCTCGCTAGTATATATTTTAAAAGCGTCTCCTTCACCTTATTATGAGCGAGGGTGGAGGCCTT
This sequence comes from Malaya genurostris, assembly GCF_030247185.1. Classification (NCBI taxonomy): domain Eukaryota; kingdom Metazoa; phylum Arthropoda; class Insecta; order Diptera; family Culicidae; genus Malaya; species Malaya genurostris. The sequence continues at coordinate 130,051,648 of NC_080572.1, forward strand.
TCCCCCTCAAACGATAAACCTCTCATCAATATGGATGGTATAGATGATCTTCCTCCCTATGACAATCCATCTCGTACTCGCGTGATGCCGATCGGTTCTGCTGGGCTTTATGTGGTATACTTCCGGTCCAAAAAAAGAACCGCTTACTTTGATGCAAATATCGCGCGAAATGGCTAAACATTATCCGAACGTGATTCAGATAACAAAGGTTCGAGCAAAAAAATTGAAAGTGGTCGTAAAAACTATAGAGCAGGCGAATAAGATCGCTCACCGCGATGCTTTTACACGGAGCTATCGAGTCTACATACCAGCGCGAGAAGTAAAAATTGACGGCGTGGTCACGGAAGTGAGTCTGAATTGCGAAGACCTTCTGAAGCATGGTGTTGGTTGTTTCAGAAACCCTACACTTCAGAAGGTAAAAATATTAGACTGCAAGCAATTGAGTTCAATAAAAATTGCAGAGGATAATACAAAAATATATTCTCCATCAGGCTCGTTTCGGGTGACTTTTGCTGGATCTGTTCTTCCTAACTTCATCCTTCTGGACAGAGTTCGCTTACCGGTTCGACTTTTAGTGCCGCGGGTGATGAATTGCACCAACTGCAAGCAGTTGGGCCATACATCCACCTATTGCGACAATAAACAGAGATGCATCAAATGTGGTGGGGACCATGCGGATGATTCCTGCGGTAAAAAAGCTGAAAAGTGCTTTTACTGTGGGGAAAATCCACATGAATTGAGTTCATGCCCCACATACAAACTGCGAGGGGAAAATTGAAGCGATCTCTTAAAGAACGTTCCAAGCGCACTTTCGCAGAGATGCTGAAGAACGCCATGCCACCTGTCGAATCGGTAAACCTTTACGATTGTTTGCCATCTGACGAAACAGACTTCGATTACCCTCAAGAGGGACCTTCCTTTGCTATGCCTAGCGATTCTAGGAAAAGAAAGTCAACCATACTGATATTGTGGACTGGGTTTTCAGAACTTTCAATATCACTGATCCTCCTAAAAGTATGATGATAACATTGATGCCAACAGTTAGAACATTTTTGAAGCAGTTGACTGCAACATGGCCTCTCCTTTCTGTGATTGTATCCTTCGATGGCTAACTCATCAAACGGGGTTGAGGATTCAATCACTGTCTTGCAGTGGAATTGCAGAAGTATTATCCAAAAAATTGACTCCTTCAAAAATTTAATAAATAGTGTAAAATGTGACGCATTTGCATTATGTGAAAGCTGGATGACTTCAAATATTTCCCTCAACTTCCACGTTTTTAACATTATCCGCTTGGATGAGATAACCCCTACGGAAGAATACTAGTACTATTCTTTCTATCGAATTAACCTCCCCTCGATACCAGGTATTGAAGTGGTCGCATGTTATATCACAATGAAAGACAAGGACCTTTGCATTGCTTCCATCTACATTCCCCCAAAAGTCTCGGTTGGGTTCCAATGGCTCAGCGATGTCATGCAACTCCTTCCTGCGTCGACGTTATTTTTGCGGAGACTTTAACTCTCACGGTACGGGATGGGGTTGTCTTCATGATGACAACAGATCAACCGCGATCTATGATATTTGCGATAGCTTCAATATGACTATTCTGAACACGGGAGAACTGACACGGATTCCTCCACCACCAGCAAGACCCTTTGCTCGACTTCGTTACGGCTAGATTGCAAGTGGAAGACAATCCCTCATCCCCACGGTAGCGATCATCTACCTATCGTAATTTCAGTCGCCAGGGGATTGAGACCATTGGCGACAATCAATGTTTCGTATGACCTCACACGAAATATTGATTGGAAATGCTACGCAATCTTGATATCTGAGAAACTAAAAACAACACAAGAACTTCCCCCGGAGGAAGAGTATAACACATGGATCAATAAGTCTCGAGACTAAAGCAGAGATGGAGCTCGTAGTAAACCAGTAACCACGTCTTTCTAGAGTACTAATTTTGCTTGAAACGTGTCAAAATTTTAAGTCGATCCGAACAGTAGTTTGTTTAAAAAATGAAAAAACCGGAGTTTGGAGTTTCGTGTTTTGATAAAACATTGTTTTTAAATGCGAAAAAACACCGTACAAGGGAAACAACGGATTGAAAAACGTTATCCGGACTCTTGTCCATCAAAAGCAACGATTTGTCGGTGGTTCGCCGAGTTTAAACCTGGTCGTACCGACACAAATGACGCGGAACGCTCGGGTAGACCTGTGGAAGCCGTTACACCGAAAATATGAGTGAAGTGACAAGAATTATAATGAAAGATCGTAAAGTGAAGCTCCGTGAGATTGCTGAGATGACACAGATATCATATGGAAGTGTATTCACTATCCTTCATGAAAAATTGAGCATGAAAAAGGTGTTTTCCAAGTGGTTACCGCGATTGCTTTCGATGGAACAAAAACAGCAACGAGTTGATGATTCAGAAGTCGATGAAAATAATGGCGAAATTGAACGAATTGGGCTTTGATCTGCTTCCCCACACCCCATACACGCCAGATTTAGCCCCCAGTGACTACTGGCTCTTTACTGATCTAAAAAAATGCTCCGGGGAAAAAGATTTGGTTCAAATGAGGAGGTCATCGCTGAAACTGAAGCTTATTTTGAAGCGAAAGATAATTTTTTTTATAAAAATGGTATTGAAAAATTGGAAAAACGTTGGAACAATTGTATCACCCTAAAAGGTGATTATGTTGATGAATAAAAAATAATTTGCAAAAAAAATGTTGTTTCCATTGTTAGTCTCGGGACTTATTGATCCATGTGTTACGTCTTTGGCTGGCTTGATTCTCGACTCCGCGATTCAACCTCGGACGAAACGTGTACCCGGCGCGAAAACTACATCCGCCCTCCCAACCCGTGGTGGAACGAAGAGTGCTCATCACTGAACGCGGAAAAATCTTCAGCATTCGAAAAGTTCAGAAAAAATGGAACATCTGATAGTTATCGGAATTACGCAGCGCTATACAAGCAAATGAAGAACTTAGTTAAAGCAAAGAAACTAGGTTACTGGCGCGGTTTGTTGGCGGATTAACAAAAGAAACATCGATGAGCACTTTTTGGAACACTGCTCGACGAATGCGCAACCAAAACAAGTGGAACGAAAGCGAAGAATATTCTAACAGCTGGATATTCGATTTCGCTAAAAAAAAGTATGCCCCGTATCTGTTCCGGAACAGAAGATCTCTCGCGTCGCGGCATCGAATACAAACGAAACACCGTTTTCGATGGTAGAGTTCTCAGTTGCGCTCCTGTCGTGTAACAATAAAGCCCCGATGCTATACATAATTAAATTCAACTTGTTGAAAAATCTGCCTGACACCGCCAAAAGACGCTTGCTGAATTTATTCAACGAGTTCCTAGAGGGTAATATTGTCCCACACGACTGGAGACAAGTTATAGTGATCGCCATTCAAAAACCAGGGAAACCAGCCTCCGATCACAATTCGTATAGGCCGATTGCTATGCTTTCTTGTATCCGGAAGTTGTTCGAAAAAATGATTCTCTTTCGTCTAGACAATTGGGCCGAGACAAATGCTTTGCTTTCAGATACACAATTTGGGGCAAGGGCAAAGGAACAATTTCCGCAAGGGCAAAGGAACGAACGATTGTCTTGCGTTACTCTCAACAGAAATTCAAATGGCATTTGCTCGTAAAGAACAAATGGCATCAGTTTTCCTAGATATCAAGGGGGCTTTTGTCACAGTTTCTATAAATATCGTGTCTGAGAAGTTGCATCAGCATGGTCTTTCGCCAGTTTTGAATAACTTTTTGTATAATCTATTGTCCGAGAAACACATGTATTTCGCGCATGGTGATTTGTCGACAGTACAATTCAGTTACATGGGTCTTCCTCAGGGCTCATGCTTAAGCCCCCTTTTATACAATTTTTACGTGAGCAACATTGATGAATGTATCAACACACCTTTCACGCTAAGGCAACTTGCCGACGACAGCGTTGTATCTATTATAGGACCCAAAGTTGCCGATCTCCAAGGACCATTGCAAGATACCCTCGACAACTTGTCGACATGGGCTCTTCAAATGGGTATCGATTTCTCTACGGAGAAAACTGAGCTGGTAGTATTTTATAGGAAGCGAGAACCAGCACAACTACAACTTCAATTAAGGGGTGAAACCATTGCTCTGGTCTTCACATTTAAATATCTCGGGGTCAGGTTCGACTCCAAAGGCACCTGGGGATGTCATATCCGGTATCTGAAACAAAAATGCCAACAGAGAATCTTCTTTCTTCGTACAATAACTGGATCATGGTGGGGTGCCACCCAGGAGACCTGATCAGGTTGTACCGAACAACGATATTGTCCGTGATGCAATACGGATGCTTCAGTATTGATTTCAGTATCTTTGTTTGCGTATTGCCCTAGGTTGCATGCAGTCGACTCATACGATGAGTCTCGAAGTGCTCGCGGGCGTCTTACCGTTGAAAACCCGATTCTGGGATCTCTCATATCGATTGCTAATCCGATACGATATCTCGAATCCGATGGTGATTGAAAACTTCGAAAGGCTTGTCGAGCTTAATTCTCAAACCCGTTTTATGTCCTTGTATTTTGATTACATGGCTCAGAATATTAATCCTTCGTCGTTTGCTTCCAACCGTGTTCATTTCTTGGATACTTCTGACGAAACCTTGGTTTAGAGGGATGATTGTGGGTCGAGATTTCATACGGGTGATGTCCCGGCTTATGTCTAATCACCACATTTTGAATGCACACCTCCGGCGTATAGGTCTCGCGGACCCACACGAAGAATGTAACCATCATCGATGCATACCAACGTTACCAGGCACCTACGTCACCAACCGACCAGCCTCTACCGATGACTAGTTGGAGAATATGATCATGAAATTGAAGATACTAATTTACTCTAATTTTAATTAGTATAAAAATGCCCTCGGCACATTATAGCTTAACGCAGTGTGCCTTAATATATGTTATTGAATAAAAAAAATAAATCGGTTCGGGTAAAACTCAGTATTTCGACTACTTTTTTCAAAAGCTACAATGGCTTTCCAAATTTACGGCGATGAAACGTTTGCTTTGTACTGGAATGGAATTAATACATTCTTTAATGGAATATTTTACAGATTTCGGTAACTTTCTGAGAGTTTTTTCATAGCTGTTTGTTCAGTAATAAGTTTAAAAATTGAAATGATTACAATACGCTCGGTAGTCAATTTTTGGTCAATCTGTTAAAAACTACCAAACAGTTCCGTAAACGCTGTGAACACTAACGGATGATTCGGTAAAATTTCATTCTATTTATTCGATCGCGCATTTGTCAACCCTCATAAAATTTTCCAATTTTGCAACAGATTTAGATTCTACGGATAATCGTTCATATTAGTTGATTGCAACTTTTACTACTTCATTGCCAGAACGGTGCATATATTTTATTATACAATTAAATAACACGGAACAAATGAGTGTAAAAATATACAACAAACTATGTTATAGTGGTATTATTGTGAATTAACATACTCACTAGAAGGAAACAGCCCAGATTGGTGATTCAATGCATAGGGCGCTGGCCTGAAAGAAGCCCCGACCTGAAAGAAGTCGTAGTTTCAGTAGGATCGTAGTACCAGTCATGCAATTGTACACTGTACGCTATGAATCGACTGCGAAGTCTGTTGTAACAGAATGTCAAATTCCTCAAAAGTGATGTCATATCAAGGCTCCCAAGTAGCAATTAAAACTTGTTATAATTGGCATGTTTCACAATTGCTTCAAATAGGTTTTTTTTGTTTGAATTGTTAGACAATTGATTCAACACGTGTTTGTAGGGGATTTAAAACTTATTCATATTACTGCTTGTGAAACCAACTCAAAAACCTGTATAGATTAGGATCCACATCCGGTTTTCAACTGACTGTACGACAAGATCATTTGAGCAGTTTCAATTCCGGTTTCAACTTAGCAAATATTACTGTTGTGAAACATATGAAACAAGAAACTTGTTGCACATCATACAAGAAAAGTGCGCTTTTCCAATAGCATAATTCTTGCGAGGAGAGTTGATAAAATCAGTACTAGAACAATGTTTGCTACTTCGGCTGCGGTTGAATTCTAAAACCCATCACGCTTCTCAAATCAAATCAACCTATACTTCGAACCATTAAATTTCATCTCAACGCAATGTCAATACATTGTAGACACTATTGAGCAACTCCACGCCAAATCGTCCAGAAATGGCAAAATTCTGGCACGACCCCCTTTGATATACATGAGCCTTTACATGTGTAATCGGTATAGCAAATGAAGTATTTTTCACTGGTCTAATGACTTTTTTCATTCAAGGCTAATTTTTTAAAAGGGCGCATGTTTTGTAGAAGTAGTAGGTAACCAATCGAACTTTCTAAAAAAAAAATACAACAAAAAAATCATCCAATTTTTCGTGAAATCGAAAATACAATTTATTTTTCAAAATTCTCAGTTATTTTACCGTATGATTATATTTTTAATTTTCAATCACAAAAAACGTTAAGTTACAAGGAAACTAAAGAATGTTTCAGAAAGTTTCCTGAAAAAAAATTTCAACAGTTTTCGAAAAAACGATGTTTTTATTCTAATAAATGTTTCTAAGCAACGAAATATTATTCTCTAAGCTACATACAAAAAAAGGTGGGTGGGTAATGTCAGAGACATAACTGGATGTCGTGAAAACGAAAACAACTGACATGTTCCTTAACACTTCCGAATATCAATTAGTTGATCAATTGTATGAATTATGCAAGCATTCCTTTTTTCCACATTTTTCGCAAAAAGAAGGCTTCACTTGATCTAGATTACTGTGAATTTCACACAGCGAAAAGTGCAAAAATCAAATCAGTTCTAGATTTGCACTAAACTGAGGATATTTCCTTTCGATTTGCGAGCAAGAAATCCTAATAGTTCTTTAGAAAACTTTTAGAGCCCTTAGAACGGCCGATTTTGTGAAATGCTCTCCAGCGTTGCTTTTTCGCCAATGCAAATGACTGGCAGCTGTGACGTAATCGCTCTTGTCGGAGGCGAAACTAGCTTTGCAAACGACACAAAATACATCTGCTCGCAGTGGCGATAGAATCCAAACTGATTCAATTTTTGTTGAGAGGCTTGTTTTCACCTGATTTTGTTTGTAGCTTTTTCACTAATGGGTGGTCCTAACGGCTATAAAAATAGCAGCATATAAAATTTTAATGTCGATAATTAATTTCGAATTTCCATTTCATTGAAAGAAACTATCGGGATGCTACGGGATTCATTCCTGCCTTTCAGAAGGACCAAATTGTGGAACTCACTACGATATTAAGCACTGTTCGGAACATTTTTCTCGGACGATTTGTTATACAGCAGCAGATATTTTGTTCTCTTCCTCAGAACGCGTTCTGATTGGCTGGTGTTGACTGAGACAAGGTCAAATAAGACAGGTTTTTCGATAGTGTACTATATTATTGCTATACACGTTTGAGTTGAAAAATTTCGATCCTATTGATATCTAGATTATACATATAAATCCTTTCACAGATCACTGAGCTATGAGCTTTAAAAATCCGAGAAAGGCAAACGCGTCTTATGAATTATCCTCTTTGATACTCGTTTATGCAAAACATTTCAGAAAAGTTTAATCTTGGATTATTTGAGATTATGTCACACAACTGAAAATTTTATCATAAAATTGTGATCATATTTCCGATGGTATGTAGCAAAAATTATGTTGATTCGTTAGATGCAACTAGAGATATTCTCGATCAAAAACTTATCACTCTCTCAAGGAATAAATTTTGAAAAGGCGCCCCATAGTAAAGTAAGTCGTATTCACGACAAAAAATTGAATTTTACAGGTGACTTAATCCCTCATACGATGTAATTCATAAAGAAGTAATTTGTCAAATAACGGAAAATCTCATTTGTAATGACTTAATGTTAGATGAGCTTGAATTTTACTGGTTTCGACTGTAACTTGGGTTCTGCTAGCAGGTGCGGCTGTATGAATTTAAATGCACCTTTTACCAGCCAAGCAGATCTATGTTTCTCGGTCGATTAACAGATGTACTTGCGATCCAATGATTCTCGGTTCAAGTCGCGACGGTTGCTCTCAGTTATTTTTCTTTTGTCGTGAATACGACTTACTTTACTATGGAGCGCCTTCACAAAATTTACCCTGTACTAGAATGGGCAGAACTTTATCGCGAATATCTCTTGATGTACTTAACCAAACAACATAATTTTATCCATAAACTATCGGTAATATGATCAGGAATTTATGATTAAATTTTCAACAGTGTGAGATAACCATAAATAATTGAAAAACAACGTTTTCTAAAACTTTTGGAAATAATGAGAAAAATTCATCACGCTTGCTTGCCTTTTTCGCACCCGGACGATGGTTTTGTGTTGGTCAGGTACATATCAGATTCGATGTACTACTGGACGAGTATAAAAGGTAAATGTTGATTGAAAATTGTTCACTTCTTCCAAGATGTCGAGATGAAGTTCTCCCATCAACATCAACAAGAACAAACCAAGTATAAAGCGTGAAACGCTCCAGTCGTGCTTTCATTTGGACCTCGGTCAAACGCACAGGTCGCAGAGCCAGTTTCCTTTCAAAGAAGATAGATTGCACACGGGCCAAATTCCGATTCTAGAAAGGAAAAAAATGAGTCATGATGTGGGGGAAAATAATATATTTTCATGTTATGATAATACACCACGATTAAAACTTCTCGGATCATGATCCATTCTGACAGATTTCGCTAAAGTTTAAACTTAACGCACTTGACGTTGTTAGGTATAACTTCAGGCGTGTTACTGCTACGATGGTAATTTCTGCAACATGAATTCAGGCGTTATGTGCGATTTTTGCAACGATGGTAATTTTTGCAACATAAATTCAGTGAAAAGCACGCCGAACTTGTAATCAGAATCATGAACAATTAAAATAAAAAGTTTTTGAAAAAATGACGGCGCCTAAAGTAATGTGTTTACTTGCGTTCATTGCTCCAGTTTTTGTATTTCAGAATTTCAACACATAAACGAACTGCATGAAAAAACACGTGTGAATCAAACCTCTAAACTCTATGTCGCAACTACCGCGAATCGATTGAAAAATTGTCTTATTTATTTATATTTTTCTGATTTTCGTTAGATGGTGTTCCAAATTCACAATCAAATTTATTTTTTTGTTTTACTAGCTTTCGGAATATTATTCTAGCAACAACGGTCACATCAAATAAGTAAGAATACATTCAAAGAAAAAGTGTAACATTGATGTTTGTCAAATGAAAAGCGTAGCCGTTTTTAGTCTCTTATGGTGTCAATTTTCGGTTCATTATTTTTATGTTTATGTTATGTTTAATTGTCTATCAGCTGGTAGGTAAAACAACAAGATTATTAAATGAATATACTTCAGGATCGAGGAAACATTTTCGATACTTCAGGATCGAGGAAACATTTTCAGTAATTCTTGCTTCTCAATGTCTGTTTTTGCTTTACCATTAATCTACTAAGCAATCTATCACATCACTTGATGCAGAGGGTTCAAAGTGATATCGGGTAGAAAATTGGAGTTACGAGCTTTGAAAGAATTACATTCCTCAAGTAACACATTTTTGAACCATGATTAATTTTCATTAGAGAAGAGTTGTTACTCATGGTTTCATGAGAAGTTAAAATGGTTGGTTTCATAATTTTCTAATCATGACAGCAGTTACGGATTTCTTTCCGTGCATGATCCAACTGCTGGTCGTTTACTTTGGAGCAAAATGCAGCGAAAAATTGACAACGTTGGGGAACATAATGCAATATCCACCCTTCTAATGGCTTTAAATTTTATCTAAAGAACTATAAAGATTGCATATTTAAAACCATTAGTGTAGTGCAAATCTGGGATAATTTGATTAGCTTTGTGCAATTTATGTCAGTGCAAAATTCGCAACAGTGTTTAATATCTTAGAGGATTGCATAATTTGGCCCTTCTGAATGCCAAAAATTAATCCGGTACTGCCTTTGATAATTTCTTTCACTGTAATATTCAAATCCAAAATGAAATAATCGGCTTAAAAATTATGTTGTTATTTAGAACCATAATTGTATACCCAACGAATTTTTTCCTTCACTATACTGTATACGGCCAACTGTCAACCTGTTGTAGTTTGTAGTAGAATTTTCTGCTGATTTGCTATATAAAGTGCAAATCACCGACTTAGAATAGATTCGAACTCAATTCGTCACTTTTCATCACGAACGCCTTCATACATTTTTTTAGAACCATCATTATGTTATCATAAAGAAGTATCCTGGGTATTTCGTAATATTTGGTTGTATGTCAGAATGTGCAATGTAACTAATCTGTACTTGAGGTTAAATGTATCGTTTCAAATTCTAGAAGTGAAAAGGGGAAAGCTTGCTCAATTCACACAATCGATCAACTAATTGATATTCGGAAGCATAGGGAAAGAGTGTTAGTTATTCACGACATCCAGTTATGTCTCTGACATCACACACCCGGACTTTTTTATTTCAATGAATTTCATGTATGGAGTTTTAGACACAATATTAAATGTTCTTCTACGTAAATTTGCGTGAGCTGCGACGCTCCGTTTATGTGCATCTAATAAGATGTAAAATCACAGGGTTTTTTTTCAAGAGTGTACCTTCATTGAAAAAGCTCATAGAAAGCTACTTCCTAAATGCAATTATTTTCGAGATATATGAGGAACTAGATTGAGAAAATGGATATAGATGGATAAAAATGGATAGCTAGTTTATAAAAATACACATAATAAAAGGAGATTGCTATGAAATTATCTTGATTCCTTTTAGAAGCTCAATCGTACATACCTTTCGTATTTATTATTGTATGTTCATGTTCTATTGCCAAATTGGATTGGAAAATTGTATCAGTTTGGATTCTATCGCCACTGCGAGCAGATGTATTGTGTATCGTTTGCAAAGCTAGGTTCGCTTAGGACAAGAGCGACTGCGTCACAGCTGCTAGTCGTTTGCACTAGTGAAATGCCTTGGCAGTCATACTGGCGTTCCTGCTCCTCCGCGTAACGTAACACTCAGCGTCGTCCTTGATGAGCAGTGCAATAGGCATCATGCACGCCACCACGCAGGCTGCATCTCCAGATACCGTACGGTACGCACTGATCACACGAAGACACATCAATCTGTACGTGCTCTCCAGCACTTTTGCGTTGCGTTCCTCCCGGAGTGTCGACGCCCATGCCGGGCTGCCGTACCTGAGGATCGATACTGCCACTCCTGCCAGTAACCTGCATTTGCTAGAACGCACTGGCGAGCTATTGGCCATCATTTGCGAGAGGGCCGCAATCGCCATTGAAGCACGTTTACAGGCTATTCCACGTGCTTGCCGAAACTGAGCTTGTCGTCAAGCATCACACCCAATTGCTTCAGTGATCTCCTGGAGGGGATCATGCAATCACCAGCACGTGCCGACGCCTCTTGCTCTGATTTTTTGTTGTTTACCACCATCATCTCTGTTTTATGATGCGCTAGTTGCAGTTTCCTGCTACACAACCAGTCTTCCACTATGCTGATCGAGTGTGATGCGCTCAGTTCAACCTCTTCGATGGATTCTCCGTATACGGCCAGCGTGATGTCGCGGACGACGACCCGACTATCTTGACGCCCGTGGGGAGCCTCAACCTCAGTACGCCATCGTACATTATATTCAACAGGAGCGGGCCCAGAATGGATCCCTGTGGTACTCCGGCCGTGATAGAAGTGTTGCGTAAGACTTCCTCGGTCTCGTAAAGCAATACCCGGTTCTGAAAGTAGTCAAGAATCTTGTACAGCCCTTCTGGTACTCCCATTCGAAGGAGGGAGTCAGCGATATCCGCCCAACAAGCACTATTGAACGCGTTTTTGACGTCAATCGTTACTACCCCACAGTAGCAAATTCCAAGCTTAGGTTGAATAGCGACCTCCTCGGTGACTACCACCGATTTTATGGCATCCGCCGTAGACCTGCCTTTGCGGAACCCGTACTGTTCGTTAGACAGTACACCCGTCTCCTCTATGAACGATGCTAGCCTGTTCAGGATAATTCTCTCCAAGAACTTCCCTGTGGTGTCGATCAGGCAGATTGGTCTATATGCTGACGGGTCCCCAGGATGTTTCCCAGGTTTCGGTAACAGTGCCAATCTCTGCCTTTCCAAGTGTCCGGGAACGTGCGCTCGTCCAGACATCTCTGCATGACCTTCCTGAACATGTCCGGTTTGGAGGTTATAGCAGCCTTTGAGCCGCGTTTGGGTTACCATCTGGCCCTGGAGCTTTCTTAGTGTCGAGCGATCTCGTCTCTGACACAACTCTTCATTTGTCACTCTGCTAACATCGTTTGTTGGTAGTGGCGCTGGCGGCCACGAAGACGTATCGTGGTGAGGGAAGATGACTCTTATGATCTCCTTCAGCTTCGCCGGACTACGTTCAGGGCCCAAGTAGAAAATGTAACTTATTGAAATTTCAAGAGGTTTTACAATTGTCTTACAATTGTTTTTATGTTAGATATGTTCAAAAAGATTTTTAAATATATTAAAATCGGTTGTGAAACTTATACCTGTTAAGTTTTACGATAATACCGAAAAAATCACTATAGAACAATTTGGAGTATATCTAAAACAATTGTGCAGAAAATCATCAACTTGCTCACGTTGCACTAGTAGTTATAGAAGCTCACATTCACATCGTCATGTAAAAACGAAGTAACTAAAACAATTGTTCAACTTATCAAAAAATTTCCAAATGGCTGTCATAATTGTATCGGACTCAATATATGCCAAATGGATGTATATCTCTTGTGAAGAAAAAATAGTGAAATTTTGCTCTCCGCAAGGCAGAAACTGCTAAGCCGAATTGAAAGCTCGCAGTAAAAACTATTTTGTTGCCGAGTCCGCATTGTCTTGACTGCCTCATGAAATTTTAGGTCAGTGTGTGCAGTTCTCTTTATTTTTAGAAAAACAATTCGAAACTGGCAAATAAGTTGTACCAGATTTATCTGCTTGAATTGAACGAAAAACTTGCCGACATGAGAATATTATCATAAAAGTTTCAGAAATACAGCATTACATACGCAATGAAAACAAATATCAAATCAGATAATTTGTATTCGGTTTTCATCTCGCGAAAAAATGAACAGACCTGACATCACTTTATATTTCCTTTTACATAGGTAAAATAAATCATTACGTTGGGTGAACCATTTTCTTTTCAACACATGTTACCCTCGATGCCATATTGTAAAATATCGAAGAAAATGGATTTCAAGATTTTTCAGATTAATTGAAACATCAATATGATTAAAATCGTCTGAAAAGGTGTATGAATGTTTGATAACTTTCTTATACATATTTAAAGCACTCTTCCGATCATATTCAGTGAAAAGAATAGATTGTTATTTTCATAGAAATTGATGTGCAATCATCAAAACACGTACATTCAAAGGCGCTTGATAATTTCAGGCGTACGAAGACATGTTTCACCATAAAAATGCAGTTCGTTGTCGATTTTCTATTTACTAAAACATAAAAGATCAATTCTACAATATGTTGTATTACCATTTATTCATGTGCAGAATATTTTTAAAGTTCCATATTTGTGTTACGGGCAGTTGTATAGAAAATCAAATGTGAAACTTATTCATTAGAAATTATGTTTCCTATGTTTTTGTAAACATCGATTCAATTCTTGTTTACATTACGTAGTGGTTCCCATGAGTTGCACAATTGTTTTTTCGCTGATTTAATTGCTGCATTTGCAATGGGATCGATGCATGAGTTTTTGTATCAGTTGCACAATAATTGTGAATAAATGTTCGTGACAACGGAAGAACTTAAAAATAGGATGCACAACGCAGAAAAATTGCGCTTTTTCCATAACATAACAGTTACTACAATAGTAATATGAACTAATTTGATAAATTGCACAATCTGTAGAAAAATACAGGACAGCAACTTAACGTGCTACTTGGGGGGATGCTAGCGCCACTCTCGTTTTGGCCATAACCATACTGTAGGCATCACCCCATGGGTTGGAGTTGGCATATTGACACAGGTTTTCGAAGAAGACTTTTGTCGTGATTACTACTTACTTTACTATGGGGCGCGTTTTCAAAGTTTACCCTCTGAGAGAGTGATAAGTTTTGTCGTGAATATGACTTACTTTACTATGGGGTGCCTTTTCAAAATTTACCTCTGAGAGAGTGATAAGTTTTTGATCGTGAATATCTATTGTTGTATCTAATAAATCAACAAAATTTATGCGACATGCCATCGGATATATGATCACAATTTTATGATAAAATTTTCAGTTTTGTGACATGGTCTCAAATTATTCAAAATTAAACTTTTCTGAAATGTTTGGTATAAACGAGTATCAAAGAGGATAATTCATAAGGCGCGTTTGCCTTTCTCGTATTTTTAAAGCTCATAGCTCAGTGATCTGTGAAAGGATTTATATAATCTAACTACCAATAGAATCGAAATTTTTCAACTTAAACGTGTATAGCAAAAGCATTGAAGTATTTCAATAGTACACTATTGAAAAACCTGTCTCATTTGACCCATGTTAACACCAGCCAATCAGAACGCGTTCTAAGGAAGAGAACAAAATATATGCTGCTGTACAACAAATCGTTCGAGAAAAATGTTCCTAAAAGTGTTGAATATCGTAGTGAGTTCCTCAATTTGGTCCTTCTGAATGCAAGAAACGAATCCCTACAGCATATTGAAAGTTGATTTCAATAAATTATGCAAATCCGAAATGAAATAATCAACATTAAAATTCTGTATGCGGCTATTTTTAAAGCCGTTAGGACCGCCCATTAGTTAAAAAGCTACAAAAGAAATCTGGTAAAAACAAGCCTCTCAACAAAAATTGAATCAGTTAGGATTCTATCGCCACTGCGAGCAGATGTGTTTTGTGTCGTCTGCACAGCTAGTTTCGCTTTCGACAAGAGCGATTATGTCACAGCTTCCAGTCATTAGCATTGGTGAAAAAACAACGGTTTAGAGCACAACACAAAATCAGCCGTTCTAAGGCTCGAAAAGTTTTCTAAAGAACTATTAGGATTTGTTGTTCGCAAATCGAAGGTAATTATCCTCAGTTTAGTGCAAATCAAGAACAGTTTGGTTAGATTTGTGCACTTTTCGCTGTGTGAAATGCACAGTAATCGAGATCAAGTGAAGCCATTTTTGCGAAATATGTTCCAGAGTTTAATGTCGTAGATAATTACGCAATTTGACCCTTCTGAATGCTAGAAACGGATCCCTACAGCATATTGATAGTTTCTTTTAATAAATTTTGCAAATCCGAAATTAAATAATCGACATTGAAATTCTGTATGCGGCTATTTTTATAGCCGTTAGGACCGCCCATTAGTGAAAAAACTACAAACGAAATCACATAAAAGGAAATCTCTTAACAAAAATTGAATCATTCGTCATCTAACACTCGATGTGGATAGACGAATAACCTACTACGACTAATTTCGATTTTGTTTTATTTTTTATTCGCAGTTTCTACCTACCCAAGCTATGGGTAAAACGCGCCATAGATCCGAGAAGGATCCAAAGGATGCTAAGCGTCTGAAGCCAAGTGATGTACAGGTAAACGACCGTTTGCTGAGTAAAAACCAATATGCTGATCTGCCAGTTGATGTCGAAGAGGAACTGCAGAAGAAGGAAATAATGCCGCCATTCTACCTGTAGGGCTTCCCACCAACTCTACGCTCGGATTTCAACACACTGATCAGCAAAGGACTACAGGCAACAATCCGTTTATGTACTGAAGGCTACAAAATAACTGTTCCGGCTTTGAACCACTACAAAGGAGTGGAATGTTATCTGAAGCAGACAAAAGCGGAATACTTCACACACGATATTGCCGCCAACAAACCTATGAAGGTTGTACTTCGAGAACTACCCGATATGATGGAAGCCGAACTAAAGCAGGCACTGTCGGAGGCTGGACTAAAGCCTATGATGGTGTTCATAATGAAACGACATAATACGGACAAAAAATTTAGAGATCAACTGTACCTGATTCATCTGGAGAAGAGCTCCATCACCATGAGTCAACTGAAAACGATTAAATCGTTATTTCACATAATCATCGAATGGCAAAAGTATAAACCGGTACATCGGGATGTCACACAGTGCACGAACTGTTTGAACTACGGCCATGGAGCGAGGAATTGCCACATGAAAAGTCGGTGCGGGAAATGTGCCGAACCACACAATACCAACGATTGCCTACTAGATGACATCGCTGTAAAATGTGTGAACTGTGATGTAAATTCGACAACAGGCGTCCCGTAAACAATCAACGCGCAAGAATGTTCCACAGAAGGATGAAATTAATTTCCCACGGCTCCCACCGAAGAGGGATATTCCGAATTTGCCGCCACTTCCTCGCAGCAATCCAAAGACTTCAGCCGCTGGATCTCAAAAAGAATCTTCCTCAAGAATCCCTCCTGGATGGGGCAATAATCAACCACAAGCAAAGGATGACTCTGGTGATTTATTCTCTGCTGAACAACTGATCGTCATTTTTGAAACAATGACAACAAAACTACGAAACTGCAGAACGCGGTTAGATCAAATCAACGCCTTAGGCAAATTCATCATCGAATATGCAATATAATGAGTTGGTTATAGTAAATTGGAATGCTTGCTCACTCAGGAGCAAAACTGCTGAATTGTCCGACTTTCTTCAAGAGAAGAATGCCGATATTGCTATTTTAACTGAAACTCATCTTAAACCTGAAATTTCTATTTTTATTTCCAATTACAGGATTCACAGGCTCGACAGGACAACTACCAGAGGAGGGGGAGTTGCCATTGCCATTAAACGATCCATTCAGCATAGGCTTATGTCAGCCTTTAAATTGCAACTAATAGAAGCCATCGGAAGTGACATTACAACGACGATGGGACCCATCATCATCATTGCAGCGTACTGCCCCAAACGAACCAATCTTCGAGATGGTACGTGTGCATCATTGAAGCGAAATCTGGCTATGCTCACTCGACGACAGAACAAATTCATCATTGCTGGGGACCTGAACGCACGGCATGAGCTGTGGTGAAACAGAAGACAGAATCAAAACGGATTCGTACTTGCCGAAGATTACGAAGCTGGACAGTACAACATCCTCGCTCCGGATCAACCAACGCGACTTTCCAGATCGGGAGTTCATTCAATTTTGGATATATTCATCAGCAACATCGCCATAGACAGCTCTCCGGTTGTCTTCAACGAGCTCTCTTCCGACCACTTTCCAGTAATATTGACGTTGGGATCTTCACCAGAAACAGTGCCTTTTCAACCACGGAGGAACTATTATCGCACCGATTGAGTCCAATTTCAACAAATCGCCGACCAACTTATTAATATCGATTTGCCACTTGATTCCCCGATGGAAATCGATGCAGCCCTATCTTCCTTCCAGCATTCAATCACAGTCGCTCGTGATAGGACAGTTCCAGTACAACATATGCCGAGTTCCTCTCTTCAAATTGACAGTGTCACCAAGAAACTCATCCGACTTCGAAATATCTACCGGAGGCAGTATCAACGAACTGGCATCCTAGATAGGAAGACTTCTTATAACAACTTAACTAGGATAATCCAGAAAAGGATATCTGAGCTTCGCAACAGGAACGGTTTCGACAACACATTCAACATTGAGCTGAAACATTTGAGTATTCGCTCATTTGTCTTCTTAGCTAAAATTTTCAACAGGTGCTGGGAGCTTGGTTACTTTCCTTCAAAGTGGAAGTTAGCTAAAGTTATCCCAGTTTTGAAACCGGGGAAAGATCCTTCCCTTTCCAAGAGCTATCGGCCCATCAGCTTACTCTCTGCCCTATCCAAGCTGTTTGAAAAGTCAATACAAAGGCGAATTCTTGCTTTCGCAGATGAACAGGATATATTTCTGGAAGAACAGTTTGGGTTCCGGAAAGGAAGATCCACCATCCACCAACTCACAATGGTTAACAACGTCATCCAGCAAAATAAATCAGTGTCCAAAACGACTGCCATGGCAATATTGGATATTGAAAAGGCATTCGATAATGTGTGGCACGATGGACTGGTGTTCAAACTGTATCGGTATAATTTTCCCATGTATCTTATTAAAATTATCAAAAATTATCTTGCAGATAGAGTATTCCAGGTTTCTCTGAATAATGCACTTTCAGAAAGATTTACTATTCTTGCTGGTGTACCCCAAGGAAGTATCCTAGGTCCCATCCTATACAACAATTTTACATCAGACATCCCACCTCTTCCGGGTGGTGGTGTTCTGTCACAATTTGCTAATGATACTGCCATTCTTTACAAAGGTCGTGTCATTAATGCCCTGAAGAATAAACTATAGACAGGTCTGGACGCTCTAACTGAATATTTTACAAGCTGGAACATTGTGATCAATGCAGCAAAAACTCAGGTCATCTTGTTTCCACATTCAAGATCTCCAAAGCTTGTTCCATCAGACGAATGCAGAATACGATTCGGTGATGAGGTCATTCAATGGTCCGATGAAGTTATCTATCTAGGACTCACGTTTGACAGACATCTGATATTCAGGTCACATGTTGACAAAATCGTTCAAAAATGCAGCATACTCATTAGGTCTCTGTATCCGCTCATTTGTAGAACATCTAAACTTTGCCTGAAGAATCAGATGGCTGTCTATAAACAAATCATCTACCCCGCAATTGAATACGCAGTCCCTGTTTGGCGGGGCTGTGCACGAACACACAAACTTAGGCTTCAGCGCATTCAAAGTAAGATCTTAAAGATGATTCTAAATCTACCCCCTTGGACAAGGACTAGTGAAGTACATGAGATGGCCTCACTGGATATACTAGAACAAAAATTCGAACAATACTGCACGAAATTTGAAGAGAGGTGCTTAATCTCTGAAATACAAATAATTCAAAATTTGTACGTATTAGGTTAGGGATAGTTATAAGTAGGTAGATATTTTATAAATAATTAAAATAAATATTATGATTAAACATTAGTATGTAGAACAAGAGTAACTAAAACACCTAATATTAATAACGAATCGTATGAACAACAAAGATGAAAGGCCAAAGGGTCAAAACAATTGTACTGAAAAATGTTGATGTAATACACAAAAATAAGATTAATAAACAAATATTTATGCATGCAAAAATTGAATCAGTTTGGATTTCGCTTTCGACAAGAGCGATTACGTCACAGCTGCCAGTCAAAACAATTGTACTGAAAAATGTTGATGTAATACACAAAAATAAGATTAATAAACAGATATTTATGCATGCAGAAATTGAATCAGTTTGGATTTCGCTTTCGACAAGAGCGATTACGTCACAGCTGCCAGTCATTAGCATTGGTGAAAAAACAACGGTGAAGAGCATTACACAAAATCAGCCGTTCTAATGGCTGTAAAAGTTTTCTAAAGAACTAATAGGATTTGTTGTTCGCAAATCGAAAATAATTATCCCCAGTTCAGTGCAAATCAAGAACATTTTGGTTAGATTTGTGCACTTTTCGCTGTGTGAAATTCACAGTAATCGAGATCAAGTGAAAAATTTTTTTTTGCGAAAAATGTTCCAGAGTTTAATGTCGTAGACAATTACGCAAATTGACCCTTCTGAATGCTGGAAACGAATCCCTACAGTATATTGATAGTTTCTTTCAATAAATTATGCAAATCCGAAATGAAATAATCTACATTAAAATTCTGTATGCGGCTATTTTTATATTCGTTAGCAGCAGATGTGAAAAGGGGATAACTGAGCAACTGTTCCCGAAACAAGACACACGACAGCAACATCGAGGACCTGTCGTCTCACTGTTTCCCGATCTGAATGCACGAGACACCGCCAGCACAATGACACCGAAAATCGGTAGAAAGGCAGCCAAAAAGTCCAGCAAGGCCCATTGCCGAAACAAGACACACACGAGAACCATCTCAGATCTCAATATTTCCTACCAAAAGATTCATCAAGATGGAAGTTAAATTAATTTGCACCGTCACTAACACATTCAATTACGAACGGCAATGCGAAAGCGAAAGTGATGATTTTGAACACATCTTTATACTAATATACAAATATGCCGTGCGAAACAGAGTTGAACAAATTGAACAAATGAAAGAGATGAACAAATTGTTAGAACAAATGTTTCCACTTGATTTGCGCATTCTACTTTCCAGGCGTATCAGAACTGGCTAAACTTAAAGCAATCCTAAATATTTCTTTATCACAGTGATGTGGTCGTCCTGAAAAGGATGGGGTTTTCAACTCCTCGTCGTTACGGATGGCCAGCTGCAGATGGGAGGGATGATTTTCGTTTTCTTGTTGTCACGGGCAGCATTACCGGCCAATTCCAATACTTCGACAGCCAAGTACTCCATCACTGCCGCCAGATAGACCGGTGCACCGGCACCGACACGCTCTGCGTAGTTTACCTTTCGGAGCAGACGATGGATTTTGCCAACTGGGAACTGCAGACCAGCAAGGTTCGAGCGGGACTTTACCTTGCCCTTAACTGTTCCTCCTGTATGCGTGTTTCTGCGTAAAAATTCCACAAGATGCTGTTAACAGCTAGACAGCCAATTCAGTATTAATCATTTTATGGAACGACAGTCAATACTTTTGTGAAATGTTGAATGAATGATTTTTGTTTACTTTTGAGCTTTAAATTAACTTTCAAAATAGTTTTCTTACAGACAATCTCTTCCATTTTTATAAATTTTCTAAAAAAAATGACAGAATGCTTTTTAAACTCTCATTTGAAACCGTGTTAAATGTAAAAACCGCGTAAATCGTGATAACTCCGGAATCTGTGTTAAAAAAGTCATGTATAAAAAACCGTGCGAAAAAAACGTATAAAAAGAGACCTGGAGTACCTGAACGATTTATTTTTTCCAAGAAAAAAATTTGCGGAAACAAATTTTGTAGACCAGAAAATCGATTTTTACTTCTGTGCAAATAGAAAAAGGGTTCTGTAGGTAGCGGTTTATGTTGAACTGCTAGGTTACATAACAGCTCAACATAAACTGTTATGTACTGACGAGTCGCAGACGAAACATAAAGTACAGAAATCGGTTATATGTCCTATGCACAAAATAGAATAACCCCTAAATGACGTGAATCGGCCAGTTTAAGTCGAAACTCGTTAACGTTCGGCACGACAGTAAAGACGTTGCCCTTCGGTGCAAATAAAAGAAAGTGTTCTGTAAGTAGCAGAGACTTTATGTCTGCCTAGCGGTTTATGTTGAACTACTGAGATACATAACAGTTCAACATAAACGTCAATAAGTCGAGAAGAAACATAAAGTATAGACTTTTTGCCTTTCTATATAGAAAAGTATTAGAATTGCTGGATAAATCGACTTTCGAACGGAACCTCGGAGACCCATAGTGTTATACACCATTCGACTCAGTTCGAAAAGATCGGAAAATGTGTGTGTGTACATCTTTCGAAGATATTGAAATGCGCTCAATTTTACCAGAGGTGGCTGAACCGATTTTAACAAACTTATGCTTGTTTGAAAGCTACTGTCGGGCCATTGATCAAGTTCGAAGATGAAATTGCAGTGATTTTTAGTTCCGGAGTTATGATTGTATAAGTGACATAACAAAACGTGACGAGAAAACGTGTTGTATTTCTACGCGCTCGATTTTCTCAGAGATGGCTGAACCGATTCTAACATACTTATGCTCGTTTGAAAGCTACTGTCGGGCCATTGATCAAGTTCAAAGATCAAACGGCTGTTGCTTTTGGTTCCGGAGATATGATTGTATAAGTGACTCAACCGACAAAACGCGTTGCATTTTTATGCGCTCAACTTTCTCAGAGATGGCTGAACCGATTTCGACAAACTTATACTCGTTTGAAAGCTACTGTTAGGCCATTGATTCAGTTTAAAGATCAAATGGCTGTGAATTTTGGCTCCGGAGATATGATTGTATAAGTGACGTTTGAACTTGATCAAAAGCCCAAGAGTTTTTGAACATGCCCGGCACATTCTTTTTTTTAAATGGTCACATTTTCATAGATATTTGCAATAAATGTTTTTTAGTCACCGTCTCCGATATAATTTGCATATTTACCGTTACGTAAATTTTGGGACTGTTTAAACATTCCGAGCACTGCATCCATCTTCATCTTACCAGCTGATCCCTTATAATTGGCATGGCAATCAGGTTTAGGCAGAGTTTCCATTTCTCATACTTGGAGTACCTTTCGTTATGCTTCCGCAACTGCACGCCTTACAAAATGCACTCTCGACGTTGAATACCAAAATCTTTCCAGAAAAATATCCAATCAAGGACGTAACTCCGAACAATGAAGTGAAACCGCGTTTCTGCCAAGTCACATCTCCAGATGTTGTCAAGTGATTCTTATTCGAAGCGGTATTTTTTTCGATTTCTTCGCGCACAACAAAACTTGCGAATAAATGGAATTCTTCATTCACAATTGCAAAGATATTTATCACTATCTAGTCGTACGATGATTGTTTCAAGAATGGTGTCATATGCAAGAGACCGTAAAATTTAAAATAAGTCGCCGTTCCCAAACCTAATACTACCTCGATCAAAAAGTTCGCGGAATCACCATGTTGTGTGTCTTCGATTTTGTACAATTTTCGAAATGCAATTGAATTTGCAACGAGTTTACATTAAATGTAGCGTTAAAAAGATTACAATAGTGCGAAGAAATTGCAAATGTTAGAAGAGTGTTACAGCACTTACTTTGAAGAAAACAGTCGTTTATCAGTGGCAAAAAAGGCGTACACTGAATGAGCTGTGACCGAGGAAACCACGTCGATTTCAGTACAAAGAGAAGGTGATGCTCACAGTTTTCATTGATTGCAAGGGTGTTGTGTATCATCTTCCACAAGGCCAGACCGTCAACAAGGAGTATTATATAAGTGTTATGAGACGTTTGCTTGAAGCAATTCGCCGAAAAAGATCAGATTTGTTGGTGAACAACCCGTGGATCTTACACCACGATAAAGCACCGTCACACAATGCCATCATTATCCGTGAAAATTTGGCTAAAAACGAAACGAATACCATGCAGCAACAAACAAATTGACCTGATTTGACTCCTGCGACTTTTTCCTATTCGGCCGACTCAACAAACCGTTTCATAGAACGCGATGCAGCACCCGAGATGATATTAAGGAAAAATCGCAGATGGCTCTGATGGCCATACCGTTACTTTACCTTACCTAACAGTTATAGTCCTGGGATGTCCTTTGGGGCTGTCCATAAAAGACGTCACGCCGCAAGGGGGAGGGGGGTGTTTCATAAAACGTGACCTTTTGTGACAGGGGGGAGAGGGGGAGGTTTTTGGAATGTGACGTCCAATATTTTCAATGAGCGCATTTTTGAAATACTTAATTATATTACTGCTTTGCCCTATTTCCTGAAAAAATCTCCACAATAAACGTTTACATTCTATAGGAAAACGTGTATTTGTTGATGTAAAAGCTTCTTGTAAATTCGGAAATGAGTGATGCAGGAAATCATTTCTGTTGTGATCAGCAAAAGTGCACGGAGAAGCGAGTAAATTAGCGAAATTAATAAATTTTGCCTAATATGAGTAAAAAAGAAAAAGATGCCTTCAAACTGTTTAACTTAAGTTATGCACTAACAATTTTTTCAGTAATTTGATTTTCTAGCATTGATAATAGTATATCATAAGAATTTCTCTTATCTGATTCTGATGCAGTTTACTCAATTGTACTCCATTTGAAAAAGGGCGGGAGATCAACGATTTCAGAAGTCATGTCTTATCTTGATCATATGTGATTTTCCTCCATCAACATCAAAGCTCATCGAATCATCCAATGATTGAACTTACATAAATCAAGAATCATTTTAGCACAAACTCACTACCCATTGTGTGACGGAAGATCAGTACCGATATTGATCGATGTGATTTCACTGATCAACTGATAATGAAAAGATTCTCCGGCAGTGATCTCGTTTTGATGAGGTTTTGGTCTTTATTTTCTCAGCCCTGTATGCTACACTAAGGAAATATTATTCTTTACCTAAAACAATAATATATCTGTGTACCCCTAGGAGGAATAAAACAGATGATTTAAATGTTTCATCAATTCCAACTAAATACTTTTGCTAATTTATATAATTGATATTAATAAAATAATTCCGATGATTTTGTAGTTTCAGGGATATTTTTTAATCTAATGACAGCATGTAATAAATCGTTTTTTCCCTCATATTTGTATGGTTTGTCATACATATTGAGAATGTATTGAGATGAATTTTATTTATTTTGAATTCGTGACACGTGACATAGGGAGGGTGGGGGGTCTTTGCTTCTGTGACAATTTGTGACAAAGGGGGGATGGGGAGTCAAAAATCGTCAGAAAAAGCGTGACGTCTTTTATGGACAGCCCCTTTGCTGTATCAAGTCTACGTCTCCGCATAACTCGGTTATGGCTGCTCGTCGCCATCCACTCAAGGCACGGATGCTTCGTAAATCGCCCTCCACTTGATTGATCCACCTTGCTCGCTGCGCAATAACAATCATTTTCACTGGGCTGTCGTCCGCCATACTTATGACATGCACAGCCCACCGTAGACGTCCCATTTCAGCTGTCCGTACGATGGGTGGTTCTCCTAGCAGCTGTTGCAATTCGTGATTCGTACGCCGTCTCCACGTTCCGTCTTCCATCTGCACTCCGCAATAGATGGTCCTCAGTACCTTTCTTCCGAAAACACTGAGGGCACGTTGGTCCTCTGCCAACATAGTCCAGGTCTCGTGGCTATAGAGAACAACCATTCTAATGAGAGTATTGCAGATGGTCAATTTCGTGCGGTGGCGTACTTTTCTCGATCGAAGAGTTTTTTTAAGTCCAAAGTACGTACGACTTCCTGGCAAAATACGTCCCTGAATTTCTCTGCTGGGGTCATTATCGGCGGTCACCAGTGAGCCCAAATACACGAGCTCGTCAACCACCTTGATATCGTCACCGTCTATCAATATTCGTGGTGGGAGGCGTAGTGTTTCTTATCTAGAGCCTCTTCATCTCATGTATTTTGTTTTTGACGCATTTATGGCCAGCCCGATACGCCATACTTCAGCTTCAGTTCAGGCCATACCGAGAACTGAATATAAAGAATGTTTCAAGAATTGGATCAAGCGCTGGCATAAGTGTGTTGCAGTCGATGGGGAGTACTTTGAAGGAGACAATATGGGTTTTGATGAATAATCTTGTATTTTTCAATTTCTGAATGAATTTCGAGAACTTCTTGAACAAAGTAGTATCCTCATCGTAAATATGAAACGCCGATTTATTTCGTAAGTATAATTGATTATAGGGTTCAAACTTTCTTTGTCCAGGCATTACCATAGGTTGAAATTTCACGTCACTATTACAAACTTTGCATCTCACATACTGAGAGATAGCGGAAAAAATTTGCAAGAAATCAATGATATTTTGATATTTAACGGAAGCTCAATTAGAACTTTGATATCGGAACGGTCTCTTATTTTTTCCGTGACGAACTGAAACTTTTCTCGTTTTCTTCTGTAGTTTGGTTATTCAAGTACTGTCGATTTTATCTCCGACGTATTTGATCGGCTATTTCAGGACCTAATAGTATTGTTGTTGTACCGTTTAATTCCACTATGTAACGTCATTACACTCTCACAAAGTCACTATTTTCACAGTCATTATTTTCACGAAAGTGTATTAAATTTTATATTACAGATACATATTTCGGAATGTTATTTACATCCTTCTTCAGTGTATCGGTTAGTGACTTTGTGAGAGTGTAATGACGTGACATAGTGGAATAATTAAACGGTACATCAACTATACTATTAATGAGAATATTCTACTAACAGCTCAAACAGAAATTCAGTACTTCGGGATGTTTTCTTTTCGACCCATATTTGGGGTATAAAACGCAGCTGAATTGTTCGTTATGATGCTTCAATACAGGAATTAGCCCAATTTGAATAGGAGAACCGAACAGGACACCGAAGCCGACCAGCTCAATCGCTATTAGGACCCCGAGTAGCAGCAGCACCCAGCCGCAAAAAGGAATACCCCGAAATACCTGCCTGGGTTTGCCCCACACAGCGAGCCCACGCGTTGCTTGAAATGCTGGCGTTAATATTTTTACTAACGCAACTCTTAGGAGCCGATATTCAACAGACGATTTCAATTCATAAAACGGATAACCTACCACTCTTCCTATCCTTACTAGTCTCATAGTAGAAGAATTTAATGAATTAGATACAAACTTCTCCCAAAAGCAAAATTTTAATATAAATGATGTGCTGATAAAAACAAGCTTATTTTATAATTTAAAGCAGTTAATCGTTTGGTTCAAATAATATGACATTTATAAATAAGAGGAATATGTTTTATTAAACTCAAATCGTTGTGGCTATATTATTATTATATTAGGATAAGAATTCTATGTAGAAATGATGCTACTACGAAGAAAAACTTATGTAAATTGCCTTAAGAAATAAACGTATTTATGAGAAAAAAGGCGGGTGGGTAATGTCAGAGACATAACAAGATGTCGTGAATACGAAAAAACTGGCACACTCCCATCACTTTTCCGAATATCAGTTAGTTGATTGATTGTATGAATTGTGCAAGCTTTCCCCTTTTTCACTAATAGAGTTTGAAGCGATGCACCTACATTAAAGTACAGATTAGTTACATTAAACAGCTACTATTCTACAACTATATATTTCAAACTTGAAACAATTTGCTAATATAGGAGGCTAGGTACGACAAATTTGTAGATTATTTTTATTGAAATTATAAAGTTCGAAGATATCTGATTCTTCTCGAAATTTCAGTATGAGACAATTGCAATGGCCTGGTCTGAAATGTATCGACGATCTTTGGTATGCAAGAGTAATTTTAATGATAATAATAATAATAATAATAATAATAATAATAATAATACTAATGATAATAATAATAATAATAATGATAATAATAATAATAATAATAATAATAATAATAATAATAATAATAATAATAATAATATTAATAATAATAATTCACTTCGTATCGAACACTCGTTGTAATCGGTCGCTTCGGTAGAATCTCCCCAAGTGTTTTCTGTAGAGTGCCTATTTGTAGATTGCAACCGTTTGTTACGGGTAATTTCAGTGCCAGTGTATAGGATCAAAGCTAACCCATCCCGATCTAGTGCAATTCAATCCGTTGTACGGATAAAAAGTGCATTTTTCGATACCACAAAATTCGTTGTGATAACACGTGCTTACAGCAACGAATTTCCATATTGGCTGCCAAGGTCGAGCTCTGCCTCCCGGACGGTAGCCAGCTCGGACTTAGCCTTCCAGGCGTAAACTGATTGCCATCGGCTATACTGTGTATGTGCAGTGAAGACTTGTGTGATAGTGAGAGTGTGTCTGAAGATACTGCTTAGCATCTACCGCCATCGTAAAACCAAACACGTGGTCAGCGTTCATTGGTTGCTGTGATGAGAAGTTTTCTGCACACCAGCTGCAGGGATGATCATTTTGCTACCCTTGAAGTGATACAAGCTAAGTATTATTATAGTATATGTTCTATCTTTCCTTCTCGCTAGCATATCTTTGTGAAGCGTCTCCTTCACCTTATTATGAGCGAGGGTGGAGGCCTTTCCCCCTCAAATGGCAAACCCCTCATCAATATGGATGTTATAGAAGACCAAAATGATCTTCCTTCCTCTGACAATCCCTCTCGTACTCGCGTGTGGCCGATCGGTTCTGCTGGGCCTTATGTGGTATATTTCCGGTCCAAAAAAGATGAACCGCTTAATTTGATGCAAATATCGCGCGAACTGGCTAAACATTATCCGGACGTGATTCAGATAACAAAGGTTCGAGCAAAAAAATTGAAAGTGGTCGTAAAAACTATAGAGCAGGCGAATAAGATCGCTCGCCGCGATGCTTTTACACGGAGCTATCGAGTCTACATACCAGCGCGAGAAGTAGAAATTGACGGCGTGGTCACGGAAGCGAGCCTGAATTGCGAAGACCTTCTGAAGCATGGGGTTGGTTGTTTCAGGGACCCTACACTTCAGAAGGTAAAAATATTGGACTGCAAGCAATTGAATTCAATAAAAATTGCAGAGGATAATACAAAAACATGACTTTTGCTGGATCAGTTCTTCCTAACTTCATCCTTCTGGACAGAGTTCGCTTACCGGTTCGACTTTTTGTGCCGCGGGTGATGAATTGCACCAACTGCAAGCAGTTGGGCCATACAGACACCTATTTCGGCAATAAACAGAGATGCATCAAACGTGGGGTGGACCATGCGGATGATTCCTGCGGTAAAAAAGCTGAAAAGTGCCTTTACTGTGGGGAAAATCCACATGAATTGAGTTCATGCCCCACATACAAACTGCGCGGGGAAAAATTGAAGCGATCTCTTAAACAACGCTCCAAGCGCACCTTCGCAGAGATGCTGAAGAACGCCATGACACCTGTCGAATCGGTAAACCTTTATGATTGTTTGCCTTCTAACGAGATTGACTCCGATGACCCTCAAGAGGGAACATCCTTTGCTATGCCTAGCGGTTCTAGGAAAAGAAAGCCAACATCATCTCCTAAACTGTCTTGTAATGGTGTCCTCTGCGGGGATCAACAAAGTTACAACACGGGGAAGTGCTTCACAGAAACCGAAGCAAAAGGCCCCTGGTCTGGCAAACTTAAGATCAGACCAATAATTTCCATCCCTTCCTGGTACAACAAACACCCCCAGTACCCCCAAAATTCAACTAGAGAATCAATCAAGTGCTGGACTACTGAAATTCTCTGATATTGTGGACTGGATTTGCAGAACCTTCAATATCACTGATCCTCTTAAAAGTATGATTATGACATTTATGCCAACAGTTAGAACATTTTTGAAGCAGTTGACTGCTACATGGCCCCTCCTTTCAGTGATTGTATCCTTCGATGGCTAACTCATCGAACGGGGTTGAGGATTCAATCACTGTCTTACAGTGGAATTGCAGAAGTATTATCCCGAAAATTGATTCCTTCAAAATTTTAATAAATAGTGTGAAATGTGACGCGTTTGCATTATGTGAAACCTGGTTGACTTCAAATATTTCCCTCAACTTCCACGATTTTAACATTATTCGCTTGGATCGAGATAAACCCTACGGAGGAGTACTTTTGGGGATCAAAAAGTTATCTTTCTATCGAATTAACCTCCCCTCGATACCAGGTATTGAAGTGGTCGCATGTCATATCACAATCAAAGGCAAGGACCTTTGCATTGCTTCCATTTACATTCCCCCAAGAGTCTCGGTTGGGTTCCAATGGCTCAGCGATATCATGCAACTTCTTCCTGCGCCGACGTTAGTTTTAGGAGACTTCAACTCTCACGGTATGGGATGGGGTTGTCTTCATGATGACAACAGATCAACCGCGATCTATGATATTTGCGATAGCTTCAATATGACTATTCTGAACTCGGGAGAAATGACACGGATTCCTCCTCCACCAGCAAGACCAAGTGCGCTGGATTTATCCCTTTGCTCGACCTCGTTACGACTAGATTGCAAGTGGGAAGCAATCCCTGATCCCCATGGTAGCGATCATCTACCTATCGTAATTTCAGTCGCCAGGGGATTGAGACCATTGGAGACAATCAATGTTTCGTATGACCTCACACGAAATATTGATTGGAAATGCTACGCAATCTTGATATCTGAGAAACTAGAAACAACACATGAACTTCCTCCGGAGGAAGAGTACACGTTTTTGGCTGGCTTGATTCTCGACTCCGCGATTCAAGCTCAGACGAAACGTGTACCCGGCGCGAAAACTAACATCCGTCCTCCCAACCCGTGGTGGGACAAAGAGTGCTCATCTCTGAACGCTGAAAGATCTTCAGCATTCAAAAAATTCAGAAAAAACGGAACATCTGATAATTATCGGAATTACACGGCGCTAGACAAGCGAATGGAGAACTTAGTTAAAGCAAAGAAACTAGGTTATTGGCGACGGTTTGTTGACGGATTAACAACAGAAACATCGATGAGCACTCTTTGGAACACTGCTCGACGAATGCGTAACCAAAACACGACGAACGAAAGCGAGGAGTATTCTAACAGCTGGATATTCGATTTCGCTAAAAAAGTATGCCCCGATTCTGTTCCGGAACAGAAGATCTCCCGCGTCGCGATATCGAATACAAACGAAACACCGTTTTCGATGGTAGAGCTCTCACTTGCGCTTCTGTCATGTAACAATAAAGCCCCGGGGCTAGACAGAATTAAATTCAACTTGTTGAAAAATTTGCCTGACTCTGCCAAAAGGCGCTTGTTGAATATATTCAACAAGTTCCTCGAGGGTAATATTGTCCCTCATGACTGGAGACAAGTGAGAGTTATCGCCATTCAAAAACCTGGGAAACCAGCCTCCGATCACAATTCGTATCGGCCGATTGCTATGCTCTCCTGCATCCGGAAGTTGTTTGAAAAAATGATTCTCTTTCGTTTAGACAATTGGGTCGAGACTAACGGCTTGCTTTCAGATACACAATTTGGTTTCCGCAAAGGCAAAGGAACGAACGATTGTCATGCGTTGCTCACAACAGAAATTCAAATGGCATTTGCTCGTAAAGAACAAATGGCATCAGTTTTCATAAACATCAAGGGGGCTTTTGACTCGGTTTCTATAAATATCTTATGTGAGAAGCTGCATCAGCATGGTCTTTCACCAATTTTGAATAACTTTTTGTATAATCTATTGGCTGAGAAACACATGTACTTCGCGCATGATGATTTGTCGACAATACGATTCAGCTACATGGGTCTTCCTCGAGGATCATGCTTAAGCCCCCTTTTATACAATTTTTACGTAAGTAATATCGATGAATGTATCAACACATCTTGCACGCTAAGACAACTTGCCGACGACAGCGTTGTGTCTATTATAGGACCCAAAGCTGCCGATCTCCAAGGACCATTGCAAGATACCCTCGACAACTTGTCGACATGGGCTCTTCAAATGGGTATCGAGTTCTCTACGGAGAAAACTGAGCTGGTTGTATTTTCGAGGAAGCGAGAACCAGCACAATTACAGTTTCAACTAGGGGGTGGAACCATAGCTCATGTGTTCACATTTAAATATCTCGGGGTCTGGTTCGACTCAAAAGGCACCTGGGGATGTCATATTAGGTATCTGAAACAGAAATGCCAGCAGAGAATCAACTTTCTTCGTTCAATAACTGGATCATGGTGGGGTGCTCACCCAGGAGACCTGATCAGGCTGTACCAAACAACGATATTGTCCGTAATGGAATACGGATGCTTCTGCTTCCGATCCGCGGCGAACACCCATTTTATCAAGCTGGAAAGAATTCAGTATCGTTGTTTGCGTATTGCCTTAGGTTGCATGCAGTCGACTCATACGATGAGTCTCGAAGTGCTCGCGGGCGTCTTACCGTTGAAAAACCGATTCTGGGATCTCTCATATTGATTGCAAATCCGATGCGATATCTTGAATCCGATGGTGATTGAAAACTTCTAAAGGCTTATCGAGCTTAATTCTCCGACCCGTTTTATGTCCTTGTATTTTGATTACATGGCCCAGAATATTAATCCTTCTTCGTTTGCTTTCAACCGTGCTCATTTGTTGGATACTTCTGATTCTACTGTGTTTTTCGACACATCCATGAGAGAAGAGATTCGTGGAATTCCGGATTACATACGCCCTCAAGTGACCCCTAATATTTTTTACAATAAGTTTAGAGCAGTCGACTGTGAAAAAAATGTTTTACACTGACGGATCAAATCTCAACGGGTCCACAGGCTTCGGTATCTTCAATCAGAACATCACCGCTTCTTACAAACTCAGTGATCCGGCTTCAGTTTACGTCGCAGAATTAGCTGCTATTCAGTACACCCTCGAGATCATTGAAACCTTGCCCAAAGACCATTACTTCATTGTCACGGACAGTCTAAGATCAATAGAAGCTCTCCGGGCAATGAAGCCAGGAAAGTATCCCCCATATTTCCTGGGGAAAATACGGGAACATTTGAGAACTTTATCTGAACGGTCTTATTCAATATCGTTAGTCTGGGTCCCTTCGCATTGTTCCATTCCGGGCAATGAAAAGGCAGATTCATTGGCCAAGGCGGGTGCATTAAATGGTGAAATTTACGAAAGACCAATTTGCTTCAACGAATTTTTCAGTATATCTCGTCGAAGGACTCTCGAAAGTTGGCAAACTTCATGGAGTAATGGGGAGCTGGGACGATGGTTACACTCCATTATCCCGAAGGTATCGACGAAACCTTGGTTCAGAGGAATGAATGTGGGTCGTGATTTCATTCGTGTGATGTCCCGGCTCATGTCTAATCATAACACCTTGGATGCACACCTCCGGCGTATCGGCCTCGTGGAGAGCGGTCTCTGCACTTGCGGTAAGGGTTATCACGACATCGAACATATTGTCTGGGCATGTACCGAGTATTGTGGCGCCAGATCGCAGCTAATGGACTCCCTTCGGGCCCGAGGTATATCACCCGGGGTTCCAGTACGAGACGTGTTGGCTCATCGAGACCTTCCCTATATGTCACTCTTATACCAGTTCATAAAAATCATCAACGTACAAGTCTGATCTGTGTTCTCTCAGAAACCTTTATCCCATTTCACGTGGATGTTTAAGCCAATGAAATAAAAGCGAAACGAGTCCTTGCTTTTTTGCAAAATGAGCTAGTATTACTTAGAAAGTCTTCTCTTATCCCCTGATGATATTTCAGTTCAACCTCGATCCTAACATCCGCTCGCAACACCTCATCCAACATCTGTTCACCATCTTCTTCGGAACTAACAAGATCTTTGTGCTGACACTAATTTTGTTTTGCTCCCTCTTCTTTCGTCTCTTCACTATCTCGACGTGAACTAATAAGATCTTTTCGCTGAGCTAAGTAATTTCACTTTCTTATCCCTTGTTCCAACAACATTTATTTCTCCCTGTTTCACTCTTTCCAGACGATGATCAACGCGCGGGCCATCCGTCGGGTTCTCACTGCCCGGGGGTGTTTCCCGCGGACCCACACGAAAGAATACGAAAAACCATCGATGCGTACCAACGTCACCAGGATAATTCAGCGTACAAGTTCCAACCGACCAGACGCTGCCGATGACTAGTTGGAGACTACATCCTTGGAATCTAATCTCCTCGAAATCACATCACGAAATAGAAGAAATTACTCTAATTTTAAGTAGTAAAATTAATGCCCTCGGCATCTTATAGCTTAAAGCAGGGTGCCTTAATATATATTATTTAATAAAAAATAATAATAATAATAATAATAATAATAATAAATAATAATAATAATAATAATAAATATTAATAATAATAATAATAATTATTATTATTATTATTATTATTATTATATTAGAGATTGATCAGTATACCTGGCAACTCTGTTTCGCACGGCATATTTGTATACTAGTATAAAGATGTGTTCAAAATCCTCACTTCCACTTTCGCATTGCCGTTCGTAATTGAATGTGTTAGTGACGGTGCAAATTATTTTAAGTTCCATCTTGTTGAATCTTTTGGTAGGAAATATTGAGATCTGAGATGGTTCTCGTGGGTGTCTTGTTTCGGCAACAGTTGCTCAGAAAATGGTAGGAAAGCGACAAAATTTAACTAGTTCTTTAGGATGATCTTTAGCACGGAAAAGTGCTTTGAATGGACCTTGCTGGACTTTTCGGCTGCCTTTCTACCGGTTTTCGGTGCCATCGTGCGTTCAGAGTAGCAGCCAGTGCGGTAAAATTTCATTTTCAATCGAATAATATAAGATGAAAATGAAATGTATGACCACTGACCGTCAGCATATCCCTTCAAATTCATTTGACTTTTGTTGCCATTTTCAAGTGAAGCTCCCAGAATTCATCGTCAGTTGAATAATCGTACCTAGTCATTTGAAGTTTTGCTTGCACTGAGCAAGCCGCCAAGCAGTCTACCTGCTTCAATGCCTTCGCTCTTGGTAGTAAGCAATT
The DNA here is from genome assembly GCF_030247185.1 of Malaya genurostris. NCBI lineage: Eukaryota > Metazoa > Arthropoda > Insecta > Diptera > Culicidae > Malaya > Malaya genurostris. The sequence goes on from NC_080572.1 coordinate 130,085,731, forward strand.
TCGAACGAATAGAATTATAAATGGAGTAAAGTATTAAAAATGAAAACTTAAGGAGGAAACAATTAATTTATGTGTATTCTGTGATTGATATTTCAGCTATCTGATTAGTCTTTCATCTATTATCTTGAACCAATTCGAATGTTTACATGAACCTCATTTGAAGACCGCTCTCACACTATTGAAAGAGATATTTTGTTACTTCAAGAGTTCAACTGACGGTGGTTAAACTGAGTCTCGATTGAAGAGAAACGAGTGATGAACTGAATGCTGCTCGTTCGGGTCGTCAGCAAACATTGTGTGTGTCAGAGAGTGAAGTTTACTGCAGTGGAGAGATCGTCAATATGTTCCACATTCAGTTTCAATTGAATTGAATGAAGTTTTACTGCACTGGTAACAGCTTTAACTTAAATTACACTATTTCTCATATCACATTTTAATTTATACCTGGCAGCGGTGTACGGACAGCACATTTGCCAAAACTCCTTTTCCTGTTCGCAGAACGGGAAACAGCGAGACGACAGGTCCTCGATGTTGCTCTCGTGTGTCTTGTTTCGGGAACAGTTGCTCAGCAAATGGTAGGAAAAATGAACCATATAACTTTTATATGGATGCTCTTGTATAGATACTGACATCTCGCGTTCTGATTGGCTGGTGCTGTCATGGGTTAAATCAAACAGGTAGTGTACTATTGAAAAACTTCAATGTTGTTGCAATACACGTTCAAGTTGAAAATTTTCGATTATATTAGTAGTTAGATTATATAAAACCTTTTACAGATCTGAGAGCTATGAGCTTTCAAAATATGAGAAAAGCAAACGCGCCTTATGAATTATCCTCTTTGATACTCGTTTATACCAAACATTTCAGAAAAGTTTAATTTTGAACTATTTGAGATTATGTCACACAACTGAAAATTTTATCATAAAGTTGTGATCATATTTCCGATGGCATGTCGTAAGAATTATGTTGATTCATTAGATACAACAGGAGATGTTCACGATCAAAAACTTATCACTCTCTCAGAGGGTAAATTTTGAAAAAGCGCCCCATAGTAAAGTAAGACGTATTCACAACAAATAGAAAATCTGTTACTAATTAGAAGAAGGAAAAGATGGAATCAGTTAGGAACAGTATGGAAGTATAACGCAGGAAGCCCTGACGCCACAGATATTAAAATAATTAATAATTCGATTAATAGCCTTATTAACAATAATAATCAACAGATTAGAATAAATAGGGAAATTTCATTGCAAATTAAGGAAATAATGTATAAAACGAATGAATCCATTGCATTGCTTAATTAAAAATCATCTGAACTATATTCTGTAAACATATTTTTATATCCTTAATTCCTGAATGATAAATTAGATCAGATAATTCAAACAACTGCTTTAGCCAAAGTAGGAATACTTAACGAAAAGGTATTGAGTCAGACAGAACTCGAATTACTTGTTAATGATTTGAGCAAAGAAAACCTGATTATTTGGAACACCGCCGAAACACTTACCTATATCTCCACATAGATAATCACTTACGAACTCGACATCGCCCTTTTACTCAAATTGCTCAAACTAGACCCTAGAGTTTTTGGAAAAATCTTCGCTCTACCAACTTGGTTCAACCATCAACAAGTCTCAGAAAAATCCTCATTTCAATGCTACCTGAAAACGTATGTGATTTTTATCCATATAACTTTTCTTGTAATACTTATGTGGGGTATAAGTGGCACATAATGAACTCATGAACTCTTAGTCTACATTTGTATCACGTAATCCTTATGTGACTCTATTTGTAGATTCTATAGAATAATTTTGTGAAATTTACATGAAGTTCATTTAAATTGTACTGTAAAATAATTTTCATCTGAACTTACTTTTTACCAGTAACAATATTTTCATGTAATTGTTACTAAGTTCTATATTGAATCTTAATGCTGGAACACAATCTAAGGGATTAGCCTTTTGAACTGTAGAAAAGAAAAATTGAGTTGTATTTCAGTTTCGTAATTTTTGTACGCCGAATTCGCGTAATACCGATTGGTCACGCAAATAAGTTGCTGAGGGTTGGTTTCGTAGAGTCATTTAGTAAATCAATAACATTTGCTATATTTACATATAAACTATACTTCTGCTCGGTACAATTATTGGATCTGAAAGTATATTAGAAATTAGCTAGACTTTATAACTGTCGATGAAACTAATGAGCAATTATTATTTACCTTAAAATCACTGTGATAAATTCCGTACAAGGGTCAAAAAAGGAGTTGGCCTATGTAGATTGTTCTAGGTTTTTCAACAGACGCCATATTGCGTTTGCACCCGAGCACAAAATGAACATATGGTTGACCTAATGAATTCAAATAAGTACGTGACACGTAAAACATATGTGACAACAGTAATGATTCTGACATACGATCCATTTCATATTCGAATATATTAGAACATCACGTAAACTCCGATGACAAAGCCATTTTTGGCATCTACGTGATATTTTATATAAGATCAACGTGTGGACTTTTTTGAGTCCACATCCCGATGAACAAGTCTTACAAGCCAGTTGTCGTATGTTCGAACCCCTACCTGGAAGGGTTCTTAGTGTCAGTAGGATCCATAGTACTAGCCGTGCAATGATTATGTACACTAAGAATCGGCTGCGAAGTCTGTTGAAACAGAAAGGCTAAATTCCACAAAAGGAATGTAATGCCAAGACTTTGCCAATCTATGGTTATGTGGAACAGCGATTTTCAGCTGATCCTTCTCCAGATGAATCAAATACAGTTGATCTCGATATCTTCGATTTTCCGTGGTGTGCCGTTTCATTTTATGCACCATCATAGGTTTTAGTTCTTCAGTTCTTTTTCCATGATGTCGGGTAGTCCTCGAAGTACAACCTTCACAGATTTGTTAGCGGCAATATCGTGAGTGAAGTACTCCGCTTTTGTCTGATTCTGGTAACATTTCACTGCTTTGTGTTGGTTAAAATCCGGAACAGTTATTTTGCAGCCTACAAAACATAGACGTAGTATTGCCTGTAGTTATTTATTTTTCATTATTGAAATGTTTATTAGAATATATTTGTCTTCAAAAAGTCGTACTTTAATGTAGATGCACGGTTATAATTCTGGAAATGGAGCAATAAAAGTTGCCCAATTCATCCAATCCATTCAATTCGATTATTCGAACGATTATCTATACTCGAAAGTGTGAAAGAAGCATGACAGTTTTATTCGTATTCACGACCTCCAGTTATGTCTGTGACATCCTCCCACCCGCCTTTTTTCTACTCCAGACACCTAGAAACCTTAGTCAAATTAGAAACGAAATCCAAAGCAACTTTGGTCTTTCGTTAATGATAAACGCAAAGAGAATGGGCTTCCTTTCTGTATGTTCCTTGGAAATGAAACTCCAAGCAACTTACGTGTGGCTTACGCAATCATTTGTTCTCGTGTAGGCATATGCACTCGAGTGTGTTCATGTCCGATTGGGCTAACTCAACTCAGGTTAAATGTTGCCTACGAAACATGCTCCGAAAAGTAATACATGTCGACATAATTCGTTTTCCTGATGAGGATATTATGGTGGCAATAAATAAATTGAAATTCTGTTCCACGGCAGGGCTAGATGGAATTCTATCTATAATTCTGATACAATGTTCCAGAGCATTGTGTGCGTCTCCGAAAATAATTTTCAACTAATTACGCCATCACGATTTTCTTTGCGCTGGAGAAAATCTTCTATGTTCCCTGTCTTCAAGAAAAGAAACCAACAAAATGTTGCATGTTAGCGAGGTATAACTTCACACTATGTCGGATCAAAGCTGCTTGAAATTATAGTTGGACATGTAGTGTTTTGTGAAAAAAGTCATATATATCAACATGATTATCTCAAACAGACTCCCAACCACCAACCTAATAGTTTTGTTCACTTTGCTTAGAAATATGGGAACTGGATCACAAGTTGATACAATACACACGGAATTCAAAGCTGCGTTTGATTGTGTAGATCATAAACTCATATTTTTTCCATAACATTTTCATTTCTCAGATTTTTTCTCTATTTTATTCTCCTACTTGTCTACAGTACTTTCAGTTTTTGCCTTTCTAATATAGAAAGGCTATACAATCACTGTGAAAACCTACTTTTGAACCGAGGCCTGGAGGGCCGAATTTAATATACCATTCGACTCAGCACGACCAACTGAGCAAATGTCTGTGTGACAAATATTGTCACTCAGTTTTCTCGGATATGGTTTAACCGATTTCAACAGACTTAGATTCAAATGAATTTTTTATGGTCCCATATAAAGCTACTGAATTTCATTTGGATCCGACTTCCGATTCCGGACTTACAGGGATGCACTAAAAATGTGAAAATACTCGCTCACTATTTTCGGAAAAGGCTGAACCGATTTTCACCATCTTAGAATCTACTGAAAGGTCTTAATATGCCATAAGAATATTCCTATTTTCATTTCGATCAAACCCTTGGTAGAATGCTTAATGTGAAACTGTCAATTTTAGAATACCTTTTTCATAACCTCCCTCTTTATGTTGGCTAGTGAATTTCTCTAGTTTGCAGAGCATGAGAGTCTTTAAACGAATAAACCATTGATAGCCCATAAATGATTTGCTGAATTTTTGTCCAAGTCTATTGATACATTTTTTTAAATGTAAATCGTCCTAGAGAATCCGATAAAAAGTTCTAGGTCTTATTAGTGAACCGAATATCGACAATATTAATAAAACGTAATAAAATTGAGCTCACTTCACTTTCTCACATATGATTAAATAGATTTTCACTAACTCAAATTCAAATGAAGTATACTAATGTGAGTAGTATTATGCAGTAGAAATCTTCGAAACTCTTATCTAAACCTTTTTAAATTGTAGTATTCCGGGGAATTCCTGCTGTAATATATAGAATAAAATGAATAATATGAGCAAACCACTAAATGTGGATTAAAACAGGTTTTAGCTATGGCTATATATGTTAACGTGTGAATGTGTTGTTTGCAGTTGTATATTTTATCGAATCGAGATAAACTTACTCACTTACTAAACGCTTAGGATTAAATTTCTCTGCAGGACTTAAATCATACCTCGTTGGCCGAGTTTTGTCTGTTAGACTTTAAATGGTTAAGTCATACAACTTCATTAACATGTCGGGTGTTACTCAAGAAAGTAAATTTGGTTTAATACTATTTTCACTATGTTCCTCTTCCGTCATACCACCAAGATACGGACTTATGTCCGGAGAACCGAATGTCATATACTGTTCGACTCAGCTCGACGAACTGAGTAAATGTCTTTGAATGTATTTGTGTGCATATGTGTATGACAAATATTGTCACTCACTTTTCTCGGAGATGGCTAAATCAATTTTCAAAAACTTAGATTCAAATGAAAGGTCTCATAGTCCTATACAAAGTTCCTGAACCTTGTTTGGATCTGACTACCGGTTTCGGAATTACAGGGTGATATGCACCAGAAATGTAAAAATTATGTCATTCACTTTTCTCGGAGATGGCTGAACCTATTTTCACTACCTGAGAATCAAATGAAAGGTCTCATGGTCCCACATAAAGTTCCTTAAATTAATTTGGATCCGAGTTCCGGTTTCAGAATTGCAGGGTGATAGACAACGAAAATGTGAAAATAATATCACTCACTTTTCTCGGAGATTACCGAACTGATTTTTACCAACTTAGATTCAAATGAAAGGTCTTATGGTCTCATACAAAGTTTCTTAATTTCATTTGGATCCGACTTCCGATCCATAATTACAGAGTTATGTGCGCCTAAAATGTGAAAGTAATGTCACGCACTTTTTTTGGAGATGACTGAGCCGATCCTCACCAACTTAGGTTCAACTGAGAGGTCTTAATATGCCATAAAAATATCCCAATTTTTATTTGGATCAAACGCCTGGTTCCTGAGGTATGGTGCTTAGTGTAAAAATGTCAATTTCAAGAGTATTCTGGCCTTTCTCATATATATAGCCTATGCAATCACTGTGAAAACCGACATTTGAACCGAGGCCAGGAGGGCCGAATGTCATATACCATTCGACTCAGCTCGATAAACTGAGCAAATGTCTGTGTGACTAATATTCAATGATCGTGGAGATGGCGTTCTCAACGATGGATTCGTCCGGGGTCGGGAGCACTCCCACAGCGTGGTTTCTCTCTAGAAACCGGGGTCTGTAAACCCTGTCGTCATTGGCGAGCAGCAGATTGAATTGGCGAAAATAACTTTAATCGGGATCTGCGACGACGTCCTCCTTTGCGAGTTAGCCGTGACCACTCAAGGAATAATCACGCCGAGGTGTCTCTTTTTTCCGATCTTTGACGCTTAACCCAAACCCGTTACGGACCGGTGATCGGGGCCTTCTGCCTGCCGTCCATATCGTGCAATTCGAGCATTAAAGAACCGAATGGATTACTGATTACGACGATGCTTTCTACGGTCTAGACACAAGAGAGCGTTTTTCTGTTTCTGAGGTTCCAGCTACCTATCAATCTCGTTTTCACACCGTTCCCTCTAACAGCATCCGGTACATCTCTACCATCGAGCTTTCTTCATGATCGAAAGCCATCTATTGGCAATATCCATTTCACGTTCCACCTTAATGAAACCGCGAGCCAGCGAATAGGGTTATAAAACCCTACCCCGAACACCAGTCATACCAAAACATTATAAATAGCAATCATATTTTCTCGCCTTCGATGAATACAATAGTAATCCCGACGACACGACCAGACACTCCGAAGCAAAATCGGAATAAAAAATGTTCGTGAGCGAGTTACCGCCAGTTATCGAATATTGAAAAACCCCTAGGTAATAATAAAAATATATTCTACAAGCATCAAAGCATCACTGCTGTGGTTGCTACGAAATTGTCGTCATGCACGGCATAATAAACAAACAGGTAATACTTTAAAAGATGTATTATAAGTAAAACAGTTCAACATATATCAGGTTAGGCTAAAATATATTCATTGTAGGAATGTGCCAGTTATTATGGAGATAACAATATGAGGATGTGATGGTGTTCTAGCAAAATGGAACATATCCGCCTATATTTACCACTGAATTTTTCGCTTCCTTTCTACGTATCTATCAACAATATTTGAATGATAGGATAATGTCCCTGTCAAGCCGCCCACCGATTGTCTCGGCTTCTACTGGCGTTTAAAAAGAGTTCCATTATAAGAATCATTCCACGGAGAGCACCATCTGCCTAATGATAATCGGTAGCAAAACCAATTATCTCACGACCAACGAAGCACGCTCAAGAACTATTTACTTACAAAACGACTTGCTGTAATACGAGGACAACAAATATAGATTTCATCAATCTACATTTTTATTTATTCCGAACGTTTGAAATATGATTTACTAATGAACCGGTAAATGTTAGCACAGATTAAAGTTGATTGTAATTGTAATCACAGCATGTTTCACCGGTACCTTAATCATTTATTTATTGTTGCATTTTTATATAATTTAAATATTGGTGAAATCAAATGAAATTCGTGAAATCTGATTAAAAATGTACAAAAATTTGGATCGAAAAACATTGGAAATATAAATAATTTAAGTTGTTCTAGTACATTTGCATTAAAAGTAAAAAAATAACAGCAATCATGAACGGGACTTTTCACCGAATTTCGAAATTGCAGCACATTATCAACATTCGGGGTCATACATGTTCATCTGAGTGCCTCAATGGGTTGCAGACCATTCTAGTCTCTCGATAAAATTTTCTTCACTCTTTGAGCATACGTCGTACATAAACGCCAAAGGTTAGTATTTAGTTTCGGGTTTGTACAAACTTTAAAAGATGCTAAGAAGAATACATCTACAAGAATACATACGGATTAATGAACAAAATATATAAATGAAAACAAACCATAAAAACTCTTAATACCGCAGTCGACGTTGAGAACTTTCGAGTTTCTCTAAATTGAGCTGGTGCAAAAAAGAAACCGAGAACGATTACTTTAGGCACTATGTCTTGACCAAGAACTTAGACTTAAGCATAAAAGCTGGCAGTCCGCTAGCTGTGAAAATATAAACAATGGTAACTAGGGTTACTGTAACTGTTATTTTGAAAACAACAATTTCTCAGACCGCGTTGTCAATTTCAAACATTTTTCATAAGATATCATTTTGACATAACCATTTACTGAGGGGTAGCTCGATTTACGATACAGTTTTAAAAGCGAGTGGCAGGTCGTGTCGTCGGTAACCCTTTCTGGTTACAAAGGCTAACATCATCAATTAAATCAATTCATTTATGTTGTAATTATTATTTGAAGGAATATCATTGGGGTATTCGTAGAGTCAAAGATAAATTGCTTTCTGGAAAAGTGATAAGGATATGAATGTAGACATCTCCTGTTGTACATAACGTAACAACATAAAAAATCTATGCTAACATTTTCAGTAGAATTAGATGGTCGTGACTTAGTGAGCGACATATCAGTCTCGTTCAACTGAACGAGAAAAAAAGATTAAACTGCGTTGTTGTGTCGTCGCTTCTTGCGGAGGCAGGCATGAAGACTCAATCGTTGCAGGTTGGCTGTTATGTCAGCTGGTCTAGCCAGTTCGGGAAACGTTTCGGCCGTTAGTAGGGGTGGTGCTGAGTCTCTCGCTACAGTCAGTCGCTTATTGACTGATTTCGTAGCAGCTACCTTTTTCGTCTGCGGTCGTGTTGCATTTTGGCTTGCCACGTTTGCGTAGCTCTTTTGATCGAGCAATTTTTGTTTTGTACACAGGATATTCCTCTGTGTGACTGCTCCTTGCAGTGTCGGCAAGATTGCAGCTATCCCTTGTACATAACGAACACTTGCTCTCCGTCAATCGAAACCCACGAATCAATGTTCCGTTTAACGATCATCCGGGCAGACCAGACTTCGAGTGGAACTCCTCCGAAGTCGAAGCCTTCACCCCATGTCAGTTCACGAATCGTTAGCACTTCACCGAACGCGCTAAAAAATTCACTATTTTCTCTTCGCTCACGTCTTCGGGGAGGTCGTGTACCTTCACTTCCATCCTCCAATGTGATTCGGAGTTTGTACTTTTTCCCCTCTAGCTCTACTTCATGTTTTCCGTCGTGATCATCGACCACTCTTTGTGCTATCTCTAGGTCACTGACCTTCACGAAATCACACGCTCCACCTCGGTGGCACTGCAGTCTTTTCACATCTTCTTTCTTCAAGCCAAGCACTGTACGGCAAAAAGCATGCAGTCATGCACTTTTCGAACGACGGTTTAACGGGAAAGGCCGAATAGTCGATCTTGAAAGTGTTTTCTCGCCTCATCACGAAAATTGCACACGCGGCGCGGCACAATTAATATCGAGTAGGGAGAAATACTTGAGAATAGCTTTAACGGTTTGACTCTCGAATAGTGCAAAGGATAAGACGTCCGTTCGGTATCAAGAACAACCGATGTATGGTTTTATTCGCATTCACGACATCCAGTTACGTCTCTGACATTACACACCCGTACTTTTTGAGCATATGACCATTATCTTTCGTTGTTAATCGAAAACCGGGAACCAGGATATCCAGAACCGGTTTGTTTGGCTGCCTACTGATAATAGCTATCGAATTGTGTAGTTTTGAGTCCAGTTTCGAATATTATTTGCGCATTTTGTTTTGCCGGTTCAAGTGATGTTGTACAATATTTAACACACTTGACCCTATACCTCTGGAACCGGAAGTCGGATTCGGATGGATTTTGGTAGGATTATATGGGGTTGTAAGACCTTTTATTTGAGTCTAAGTTTGTAAAAAATTGATTGCACATTTTACCCCATAACCCTCGAACCAGAAGTCGGATCCAGGGATCCAGATGAAAAATTATAGCAACTCATGAGACTACAAGGAATTTAATTTAAATCTTAGTTGAAGAAAATCGGTTGTGTAGTCTCTGAGAAAATCGAGTGCACTTTATATTCATATTTTTGCACCTAACCTTTCTATATGAGAAAGCCAAAAATTATGTTGTTGCGTTAAGTACATCAAGAGATATTCGCGATTAAGTTCTGCCCATTCTTGTACGGGGTGAATTTCGAAAAGGCACCTCAAAGCTAAGTAGGTCGTAAAGTTCACAGTAAATAGAAACAATCAGTATTATCTTTTCATATCACATATTTATTGTATAATGATAAATTTTGGTTTTACTTAGAATTTAAATATGTCTTCCTCGTTATCAGTATCACTGTCTAATTCGAAATCAACATTTCTACAATGTTATGCTCGTTTCAATGCTATTCTGTGTTCATTAAACAGGTTTGAAGCTCAAATGATAGTCACTTACGGTTCCGATGATAAAATGGGATAAGTGATGTAAACGTCAAAACTGATTACCGCTCAATTTTCTCGGATATGGATTATCCGGTATTAATAATTTTAGGCTCGTTAGGTGAGTTTATTTCGTCCGTCGCATCGAGGTTCCATGCTTCGTGATGTATTTGAAATTTATTCAGCAATACCGGCGTGGTGGACAATATAAACAGCTAATAATATTAACATGCATGCTGCGATGAATAATAATTATAACGATGAGAAAAACATGTCCAATCACAAAGCGTGCTATGCAGCTGATTAATATTACCCTGTTTAGCTTGAATATCATACGCAGAAGTGACCGGAGTGCAGGATTTTGCTACGGCAATTCAAACGCTCCGCCGAATTTTGCGCTCCTGTTATTTCTATAAATTAAATTCATGTTAAATAAACTTTTTTGGGTTTAATATAAATAGAACACGAACTAGTAAAACAAAGCTATTGGTTGCTATAATCACTATTTGGTGTAGTGTATTTTTGTACTAATTTTGTATTGCGAAATGCTATTACGCAGTGAAAACATTATCAATGTGATTACGATCCAAACTGATTATTCTCATTAAACCTTTGGCATTCAGTTTCCTTCATTCAACCAACTAGCGTTCATTTTCCTACATTTAGTGTTCTTTTAATTACGAAATAAACAACAGGTGGCAAAATCGAACACGGTTTGTATTAAAGTTACAAATGGATAATTTTACCCGATTTGAGCACCCTTATGCATTTAAATTGACAAAAATACTGTATGTACATGCTCCTTTAATATTCCTTCAAAACTAATTGGCTCAAGTGTCACGTTCCGTTATTTTTTGGGAGATTTGTGCGAATCGTCCAGTGATTTGATTTCACAGAAATCCGTGATAATAGTACCTCAAAATGACTGATCAACTGATCTTAAAAAGACTAGATCGGTAGTGATCTTCATTGGGAAAGATCACAAGCGATCATCTTCGCTAGTGATTACGATTTGATGATTTTTTGAGCCCTGATTAAAGAGTATCTTATAATTTAACAAATTCACTGTCTGTAAAGTTCAAGAATTCAACTGCAGGATCTTTTACACATGGGAACCAATTTCGAATGAGATGCAAAAATTTGAAAAAAAATATGCCTAAACTATTCGTAGATTCTCGGCAAAACGTCCTATCAAATGAGCATAAAAATAAAGCTCGACATATTTTTTGAATATATTCCTGATTCTGTTCTGGTATTTAGAAATGTATGTGCAAGACTACGATGATATGAAACAGCGATTTGATCATTTTCATGTTACCCATGGGGGTTCTCCAGATGAATTAAGTATAGTTGATCTCGATACTTTCGATTGTGCTTGTTGTGTCGTTTCATTTTAATAACCATCGCAGGCTTTTGTCCAGCCTCCGATAGGGCCTGCTTTAGTTCGGCTTCCATCATGTCGGGTAGTCCTTGACGTACAACCTTCATAGGCTTGTTGGCGGCAATATCGTGTGTGAAGTATTCCGTATTTCTCTGCTTCAGGTAACATTCCACTGCTTTGTAGTGGTTCAAAGCCGGAACAGTTATTTTGTAGCCTTCAGTACATAAATGAATTGTTGCCTGTAGTCCTTTGCTGATCAGTGTGTTGAAATCCGAGCGTAGAGTTGGTGGGAAGCCCTTCAGGTAGAAAGGCGGCATTTTTTCCTTCTTCTGCAGTTCCTCTTCGACATCAACTGGCAGTTCAGCATATTGGTTTTTACTCATCAAACGGTTGTTTACCTGTACATCACTTGGCTTCAGACGCTTAGCATCCTTTGGATTCTTCTCGGATCTATGGCGCGTTTTACCTATGGCTTGGGTAGGTTGACAACTGCGAATAAAAAAAAACAAAATCGAAATTAGTCGTAGTAAGTTATTCGTCTAACCACATCGAGTGTTAGATGACGAATGATCGATTTTCGACCACGGTTCCCCTTCTATATGCATTCAGTTGAAGATATGTGCCTGGCTACCTCAAAATCGTCGTCCTTGCGCGAAAAACCCAAGCGAAAGTAAAGAGTTTCCACGTTGTTTTCAAATTTTCAGAAAACTTAATTTTTGAGTTGTTTGTGGTTATCGCACACTGTTCAAAATATTATCCTAAATTCCTGATCATATTTTTGATGAAATGGTGAAAGAATTATGTTGCTACCATTAATATAAGTCGAGATATTCACGATTAAGTTCTACCCATTCTTCCGTATGGCTAATTTTGAAAAGGCATCCCATAGTAAAGTAAGTCGTATTCACGACAAAAGGGGAAAGCTTGCACAATTCACACAATCGATCAACTGACTGATATTCGGAAGTATAAAGAAAGTGTGTCAATTTTATTCGTATTCACGACATCCAGTTATGTCTCGGGCATTAAACACTCGTACTTTTTTTTTGAATATCGACTTCCTGGGACTTAGTAAAAATATCAGTCTCAGAAAGTCGATTTTTTCGAAAAAATTTTTTTTTAAATAACACTAAATCTCGACGTTTCATGCAGTTTTAAGATTTTTGGAATAAAAAAAAAATATTCGATTTCGGAACTCGACCCTCCGGGCTTCGGTTCAAAAGTCGGTTTTCACAGTGATTGCATATTTTTTCTATTTAAAAAAGGCATAACTGTTTTAATACACCTTGTGATTCAATGAGGACTTTCGTTGTGATTCAATGATGACTTTCTGCACCATTATTAAAAATCCATAAAACATAACACATGTCAATCATGTCTTATTATTCAATACGGGTAAAATATCATCGTCTTTTAAACTTTATCACAAACAAACATGCTTACAAAAATACATTTTCAGAATCTTATATGTAACTAATAAAGTGACATAAATGTGTTTAAAAAAACTTGTTTTAATCCACCTAGTGGTTTAATGGTGCCACGTCATTTTCATTTCCAACTGGAATTCCCCGAAATTCTACTATTTAAAAGAGCTTGAAAAGGCGGGTGGGTAATGTCATAGACATAACTGGATGTCGTCAATACGAAAACAACTGACATGTTCCTTAACACTTCCGAATATCAATTAGTTGATCAATTGTATGAATTATGCAAGCATTCCCCTTTTTCACATTCTTCACAAAAAAGGAAGGCTTCACTTGATCTCGATTACTGTGAATTTCACACAGCGAAAAGTGCACAAATCTAACCAAACTGTTCTTGATTTGCACTAAACTGAGGATTTGCGAACTACAGATCCTAATAGTTCTTTAGAAAACTTTAAAGTTAAACCTTCAACCAGCAGCGACGGAGCGTGCACCTTTTGCGTGGTTAAAACCTCAAACGCTCAGGTCGCAACTCTCATTCGCTTGCTCGCCATCAGCTAGCAACTCTTTTTTCACTGAAATATTTAAATCCGAAACGAAATGATTGACATCAAAATTCTGTATAGTTCTATTTAGAACAATAATTGTATACCCAAAGAATTAAGCGAAATTTTTTTCACTATACTGTGTACGGCCCATTTTTCAACCACTTATAGTTTGTAGTACAACTTTCTTCTAATTTGCTATATAAAATGCATAGCATCGACTTAGAAGCCATCAATGAAAGGTTCCTTTCAGAATCACCATTATTTTATCATAATGAACTATATTTGACATTTCGTAATATTTAATTGTGTGTCAGAATGTTTAGTGTAACTAATCTGTACTTTAGTTTAGGAGTATCGTTCCAAATTCTAGTTGTCGATAAACTAATTGATATTCGAAAGTATAATGATAGAGTATCAGTTTTATTCGTATTCACGACATCCAGTTATGTCTCTGACATTACACACCCGTACTTTTTTCACTACTAGAATTTGAAACGATACACCTGAACTACAGTACATTTTATATAGCAAATCAACAGAAAGTTCTACTATAAACTACAACTGGTTGAAAAATGGGCCGTACACAGTATAAAGATGTAAAATTTCGCATAATACTATGGGTATACAATTACGGTTCTAAGTTGCAACGTACAGAATTTTGATGTCGATTTTTTCATTTTGGATTTGATTATTTCAGTGAAGGAAACTATCATAATGCTGAGCGGGATTAATTTCTGGCATTTCAGGCAGTGAAAATAGCACAAAGCTTATCAAATTATTCTAGATTTGCACTACACTGATGGTTTTAATTTCCGATTTGTAAAAAAGCAATCTTTATAGTTCTTTAGATAACATTTGGAGCCACCAGAAGAGCTGATTTTGTATAATGTTGTTGTCCAATGTGTTTGCGCACATTAACGTTTGTGGTTTTGTCGGACAAGTGTTCGGATTCTCGCGACGAAGTGAAAACTCGCGGATACTATTTAACACTAACTGTATTTATTACAACGATCACTATAAGACTTGGACTGACTAACATATATGACTTAACGTTTAATCGTACTATCGTACTGTCGTACGATCGCACGATCGCGCCTGATCTGATCTGCACTACGCTTTTATAGTCTGCGCACATTATTATAGGAACACAATTTGTCTCTACCGGAAAGCACATACCGTAAGATGTACCGGTAAGTATGTATCGTAATCTTTAATACTGTTTGCTGCTTGTATAACTGCTCGAGTCCTATCACTAATCGGTTTCTGTTGTGTATACAGTAAAGCTCACTTAAACTGTCTACTGAAACCTACACTTTGGCGTAAACACAATGCAAACGATCAGTAGCAGGGTGATGAAATCGATCTCCTTTGAAGGGAAACTGGTACTGCGACCCGAGTGTTTGAGCCCTATACAACGCAAAAGGTCTGCTTTAATTTTCGACTGCTTTTCCTAACGACCGAAGTCCAAATTAGAGCAGGACCTGAGCGTTTCACGCTTTATACTTGATTTGTTTTTACTGATGTTGATAGGAGAACCTCACCTCGACAAAAAGTTCCGTATGAAGCACTAGAATAAATGAACGATTTTCAATCAAAGTTTACCTTTCATACTCGTCCAATAGATAATCGGAACTGATATGTGCCTGACTACCTCAAAACCGTCGTCCGTTTGCGAAAAAGACAAGCATGCGTGATGAATTTTCCACATTATTTCCACCAGTTTCAGAAAAATTAGTTTTTCAATTATTTATGGTCATCTCACGCTGTTGAAATTCAATCACAAATTCCTGATCATATTTCCGATAGCTTGTAGAAAAAATTATGTTGTTGGGTCAAGTACATCAAGATATATTTGCGATAAAGTTCTGCCCATTCTTATAGATGGTAAATTTTGAAAAGGCCCCTCATAGTAAAGTAAGTCGTATTCACGACAAAAAAGACTTTTAGCATCAAACATTTTTTTGTCGTGAATACGACTTACTTTACTATGGGTCGCCTTTTCAAAATTAGCCATATGGAAGAATGAGCAGATATTAATCGTAAATATCTCGACTTGTATGAATGATCAGAAATTTAGGATAATATTTTGAACAGTGTGAGATAACCACAAACAACTGAAAAATTAAGTTTTTTGAAAATTTTAAAACAACGCGGAAAACTCTTTACTTTTGCTTGGGTTTTTCGCGCAAGGACGACGATTTTGAGGTAGTCAGGCATATATCTACAACTGAACGTTATAACTATAAGGGGAACCGTGGTCGAAAATCGATCATTTCTTCTTGTGCGTTGGATGAAAGCAGACGTCGGGGCGAGAAGACGCATTCAAACAGCGGCATCGGAGAGCGCACCTTCTGCGTGGTTAAAAACCTCAAACGCTCAGGTCGTAGTTCTCATTTGCCTTCCGGTCGTCAAGGCGAGAAGACACATTAAACCAGTTTCGCATCATTTGGCACTGCGAGCGGATGTGTCGGTTTGTTTCAGTTGTTTCGAGCAAGAACGATTGCATCAGCCGCTGATGGTTTGCATTGGAGAGAAAGAAAACAAGAAACGAAAAGTGGACAACATTATATAAAATCAGCCGTTCTCATGGCTCTAAATGTTATCTAAAGAACTATTAAGATTACTTCTTTGCAAATCGAAGGTAAAAATAATCAGTTTAGTGAAAATTCTAAATAATTTGATGTGCTTCGTACACTTTTCGCTGTGCGAAAATCGTTCGAGAAAAATGTTCCGAACTGTGCTAAATATCGTAGAGAATTCCACACTTTGGTCCTTCTAAAAGGCAGAAATAATTCCTGTACTGCACCTTGATGATGTCTTTCAATGAAATATGCGAACCCGAAATGAGATAATCGACGTCAAAATTCTATAAATTCTGAAATAGCTACAAACGAAATCATGTAAAAGAAGCCTCTTAAGAAAAATTGATTCAGTTTGGCATCATTTGGCACTGCGAGCGGATGTGTCGGTTTGTTCGCAAAGCTAGTTTCAATTCAAGCAAGAACGATTGCATCAGCTGCTGATGGTTTGCATTGGAGAGAAAGAAAACAAGAAACGAAAAGTGGACATTATATAAAATCAGCCGATCTAATGGCTCTCAATGTTATCTAAAGAACTATTAAGATTACTTCTTTGGAAATCGAAAATAGTCATCAGCTTAGTGAAAATCCAAAACAATTTGATTTGCTTCGTGCACTTTTCGCTGTGCGAAAATCGTCCGAGAAAAATTTTCCGAACTGTGCGAAATGTTCCGAACGTAGAGAATTCCACAATTTGTTTTTTTTCCAAAAGGCAGAAATGATCCCTGTACTGCACCTTGATAATTTCTTTCAATGAAATATGCAAATCCAAAATGAGATAATCGACGTCAAAAATCGTTGAAAATTTTAGTAGTGAAAAGGGAGAAAATTTCGCAATTCACACAATCGAACAACTATCAATTCGAATTCGAAAGTGTAAAGAAATCGTATCAGTTTTACTCGTATTCACGACATCCAGTTATGTCTCTGATATTACACACCCGTACTTTTTCGATTTCGAATATCTCATGTACGAGTGGTAATTTGTCGAGTACGTGTTTTATGAAACTTTGTCAAGTGCGTGTGGTCTGAAGTGTGGGAAAGATTTAATCTTGAATATTTTACATGGTCTGAAATGTGTGAGGAGATTTAGTGTTACATGCTCATATTGCATCATCCCCCTTTTGGAAGAATGATGTAACGAAGGGAAATCATTCTGTATTGCTTTATGGGATAGGTTTACCGTTGCGTTCAAACTCCCTAACAATTTTAATGTATATTACAGAGTTTTCTTATAGCTAAAATAACCGAATTTTACAGTTTTTCTCAGAGAAGCAAATTTGTACTAGAACCTCGTTTTTATATTCGGTTCCTCTGTCGGTTTTTAACTCAAGAAATTTACCGTAAGTTAAAATGAAATTTTCTACTAACGCTTTAGCTACGATGTTAGCTTCTTTGGTTGGAATAGGTATATATACAACGTATTTGGTTAATTCACACTGTATGCTTACAGCGTATCTATTCTTATGGATTGTTTTGGGTAATGGTCCAACAGTATCGATTGCCACTGCTTCAAATGGTTTGTTAGGTGTATTAGTAATTTGTAATTTTTCTTTCGTATGTTTAATAATTTTGTTCTTTTTGCAAATTTCACAGGCCTTGATGAAATTAGCAATTGAACTTTTCATAAATTTCCATGTGTATATTTCTCTTAATTTGAGGTACAATCTGTTTTGTCCGATGTGTCCTCCTGTTGGTAATTCATGGTTATTCTTTAATATTGTTTGTATTTCCTGAGGTTTACTAATAAACTTCGGTTGTTTGTAGATAATAATTTGTAATGTTTTAATTGTTTTTAGGACGAGACCTTTAAACATTTCCATAGGTACCATTTCAAATATTTTATCATTGCAAGAGATTGCTACTCTGCTAACTTTTAATTTTCTCATTTCTTCCTCATATTTGGAGATTGCAAATACAAGTGTTTGTCTGATATCTCTTATTTCTGTAATTACACGATGCATCGGTTTTAGTTTTTGTATTCCTTGATATGTATCAATTATAAAGTGGTTGTTTTCGAAAAAACACCTCATTTTCAATAAGTTTCTTACTTCGCTAGGAGTTTCCGTTGAATAAACAGAGAGTTGATCAGGCTCACTGTTGATGCAAGGATTGTTACTTAAATTATTCTTATAATTAGTATTTTTGGTATTATTTAATTTATCTTGTTCTTTTTTCTTTTTTATTAGTTCTTGTTTTCTTGACATTGACCTTGTACTAACCATCAAAATACTATTTGCCTTTAATTCATCGGAAGAAATTATTATGCGTGATAACGCATCGGCTGCAACGTTACTTTTACCTTGAATATATTTTATATTAAATTCAAATTCCTCTAAATCTAGCCTCATTCTAGTTAATTTGGAGGTTGGGTTTTTCATATTAAATAGAAATACTAACGGTCTGTGATCCGTTCGTATACTAAATTTGCGTCCATATAGGTAGGACTTAAAGTAATTAATTGACCAGTGTATTGCTGTCAATTCTTTCAAAATTACTGATTTATTTTTTTTTCCGGGTGTAAAGCTTTTGCTGGCAAATGCTATTGGTAAGTCATTGCCATTAATTATTTGTGATAAAACTGCACCACATCCAACGTCTGAAGCGTCTGTGGTTAAAATAAATTGTTCATTAAAATCTGGGTATTGTAGAAGTTTTGGTGACATTAAGAAGGATTTTAAGGTTACAAAAGCATGCTGGCATTCTAATGTTCATGAAAATTTCTGGTTTTTCTTTAGTAGCTGATTTAATGGGTAGACTATGGTTGCGAAATTTGGGACGAATTTTCTGTAATAGTTGCAAAAGGCAACGAATCTTCACACGTCGTCGCTACTTGTTGGCGTAGGATAATTTTTTATTGCTTCGTATTTATTACTATCCGGTAGTATTCCTTTGTCTGTAATTTTGTGACCTAAATATGTTACTTCTGTATTAAAAAATTTACTCTTATTGAGGTTTAATTTAAGGTTGTACTTCCTAATGCGTTCAAAAACATTTTCTAAATTCTGAAGGTGGTGTTGAATTGAGCATCCAACTACTATAATATCATCTGTATATACAAAAGCATGCTCAGGTGTTAATCCTGACATTGCGATTGTCATCATTCGTTGAAAACTGTTTGGACTGATATTTAAACCAAACGGTAACCTTTTAAATTGAAAGTGACCGGATTGGGTCGAAAATGCTGTAAATTTCCTAGAGTTTACTTCTAAGGGTATTTGATGGAATCCTGACATTAAATCCAGAGTTGTAAAATATTTTGCTCTACCAAGCTGATCTAAGATAGCATCAATTCTTGGCAGTGGGAATTTATCGGCTAATATTTTTTTGTTAAGTTGCCGGAAATCAACTACCAATCTCCATTTTGCATTATTGTTTTCTGATTTTTTCGGGACTAGTAAAATTGGATTGTTATATGGTGATATGGATGGTTCGATAATATCATCTCTCAACATTTTGTTTACTTGTGTTGCAATTTCGTTGCTTTGTGAGTGAATAGTTTTGTAGTTTGGAATGTAAACTGGGACTCTATCGCTCAGTTCAATATTTTGTGAATAAAAATTGTTTGACGAAACTGGTTCGTCTGGTAAACAAAATATATCAGAATAATTTGAAATTAATTTTTCCAGGCTGTTTTTAGCGTATATGGGTACATTGTTTAAGTCGAGTTCAGTTAGGACTTTGTATTTTCTAGTGTTATTTTTGTACATGTTGTTTTTCAAAATTGTGTACTTACTTAGGGGTTCTAAAATTGGCTTGAATTCTGATTGGCTGACATTTATAGGTTTGTCAGTAGTATTCATAAATTTTACGAATTGGTTTTGTGGTGAAATAGTTGCGCTTGCGCAAAATAACCCTTGTTTAATTTCCTGTGAGTGTAGTACCATGTCCTCACTGATATTTAAATTTTGCATTATTCTGATAACTTCGCATCTTCCTGGTATAATGTAGTTTTTATCGATTCTATCTTGAATCGGTATTGCTATTGGAATATTATTAATTGTAAAGTTTAATATCCAACATTCATAATCTATTAGGCATTTATTAGCCGAGAGGAAATCTCTACCTAAGATGCCGTCTGTAGAAATAGGAAAATTTGGGCTTACTAGGTGGCTACTAATAGAAATTTCGTTGTTAAATATTAATTCTGTTTCTGTTGATGCGATGGTTTCTATCTCGTCATCGGTAATTTCGGTAAGTTTAATTTTATTATTTATATTGATTGGTTGTTGTGGAGATATTTTGTTTGCTTTTAATACTGATATATCTGCACCTGAATCTATAATAAATGTGCATTTTGATTTTGTCATTCTTATACCTACTTTGATAAAATTAGCGGCGTGTATATTCATGGTATACAAGGTCTTTCTTAAAAATTTTGGTTCGTTGGGTATTGGTTAATATTTTGTGGTTGATAAGTTTGATATTGCGTGCCGTAATTTGGCGTTGTATTATGCATTTCTATACCTTTGTAATTGTGTATTGGGTGATTATTATTTGGGTAATTAGGCGAATCAACATCGATTGGTTGCTCCGCATTAGCTATATACATTTTAGGATTTCCATACCTTTGGTGGATATTTTGGTTTTGGTAGTTCCTTCTTTGGTATTTACCTTGAAATCTAGGGTTACTGTTTCTATCGAAAGTTTGGTTATTGTTAAAATGTGGGTTATAGTTTCTAAAATATTGGTTATTACGGTTATTATAATTGTTATTATTACTACTTTTATAATCGTTAGGTTGATGTGGTACATATTGATTATGGATGTTGAAATGTCTTCTGGGAGGTCCGTACGACATACCTCTTCTCAAATAGTTATTTTTGTGCTGTTGATTAGCAAGTCTTGTGTTCAAATTTGGGAGTGTGTGTTTTTGTTAACTTCACACTCTTGTGCCTTTTGTATAGCTTCTTGTAGAGTGCTGAAGTTTCCAGCTTTAAGTATTATTTTTAATTCGTTGTTGGAGCAACCTTTTATCATAGTTTCTACCCCAATCTTAGTGCTCATGCTTTTTGCTACTGATAGCGGAATTTTTTGATCTAAATATGTATTTTCTAATTTTCCACAAAGGATGTCGATTTCCTCGCAGAAATTGTTAATTGAGTTCTTTTGTTTAAGATTGTTGATTTTTGATATTATTAGTTCTGGAGTGAGGTTGCCTTTACATCTATCTTTGATTATTTCTATTAAGTTATTTATTGTATCGACTGTTTCAGGGATACCTTGTCTGGCTTTTCCTGACAGTTTGGTTTTTAAAAATTTTATTGCCATGGCCATGTGGTCTGGCGAAACTAACTCATTCAGCAATCTAGCTGAGTCAATAAATGTATCTAGGTTCTCGGGGGAACCGTCGTAAGGTTGGGTAAGAGCCGTCGCCTGACGTAAGTCAAACGGTGTTGTTGTTTGTGTCATTGTGTCGTTTTTGGTTGCTCTAATGCATGTGAGTTTAAATTTTATTATTTCGCAAATTTCGTCTGTCCACAGTCTCGTATTTTTTTACTAAGGTGTGGAAAGTCTTGTCGTCGATAATTTCTTGTTCCTTTATAAATAAATTTTCAAGGTCTATTTTTAATTCTTGGCATCGATTCAATTTTTCTTCGAGTAATTTTTCTGATAGTTTCGTGTTGATAGACTTCTTTACGTAAATGTGGAGTTTTTCTAGCTCCTTATAATTTTGCATTTCATTTTCGCTTGGATATATATAACATTCATATAAAAAAAATGTAATACATATTTTATAACAAATTTTTTTTTAAGAAAAAATCGTTCCTTTCACATTTATAAGATATGGTATGTAGTTTTCTAGACATGAATATACATGCGTAACCACATTTGTGTTTGTCAGGAATAGCTTGTTTGCGTTTTATTGCAGTACGAATTTTAATTTCATTTAATTTTTCTTTGACCGTTAAAGGCCATTTGTCGTTATAAAAATTTTCCATTGTCGTCTAAAAAAATTTTTTTTTGTGTAAGTAATTTAAACGTTGGCCAATTGTACCTGTCGTGCGGCCTTGGTTGCTATTTTTTTGTGAATTGTTTATGTAATTCCAATATTCCTTTTAATAACAGATAATCAACTATTATTATAACCAGAGCACAAAGCGCGATGCCTTCGGTTTCTCTCTGTTGTGGGACTAATGTATTGTTGATGGTTTCGTCTGACGAAAACCAACCCATCTTAAACTTTATTTTAATATTTGTGTTATTTATTCTATTAAATTTTTTCTAGGGGTCCCTAATCTTACTTAAGCTAAGTACCTTTGATTTGTTGACTGCAAATTTTCCATCTCTCGGTTGCTGTCCGCTTCCAGTTTAGCTAGGTAGATTCCAACTTCCAAGTTCGGTAGATGCTCAACTTTGTTTATTAAGCGCACACTTCGTTTGGTAGATGCACAACGTTATTTGTTACGGCGCACATTTCGTTCGGTAGATGCTCAACTTTGTTTATTACGCGCACCTTTCGTTCGGTTGATGCACACTTTTGTTTAATACGCGCACATTTCGTTCGGTAGTTGCACAATTTTGTTTAACACGCGCACATTTCGTTCGGTAGATGCACAATTTTGTTTATTACGCGCACATTTCGTTCGGTAGATGCACAGTTTTGTTTAATACGCGCACATTTCGTTTGGTAGTTGCACAGTTTTGTTTATTACGTGCACATTTCGTTCGGTTTTGATTTCCTTCACTTTTGAATGGCTAACTGGGACCAGGTTCTGGGTCCTAAGCTTTCGTTTCGAAATTTGTCTACGGAAAGCTAAATTGCACACTTCACCAAATCACCAATAATTGGAACTTGTTGCCACCACTGTGGAACGCCAGGAACACTTTTTACAGGTATGCAACTATTTCATGAGTCAATTTCTTTGAAGCAGTAGTAGCTTCCTTGGAGAAAAATAGGCACTTTTGCACTGTTCCGAATTTTGAATCCTGATCATTGTTTCGTTAGAATTTATTCCTTCGATTGTTTTCGCCTTATCACATGCACGTATAAAACAGTCAATAGCACTTTAACTGAAACCGAATTGTTTCACACGTTCAGTGAAGAAATTCTATCACCTGCACACCACGGAATCGCTGGTCGGAAAAACACTCGGTCGCCATTTAATAATAAACTTTGTGTGTTAGAGTTTAAACAAATAATCATTCTCTTTTATTTAAAAATCACTTATTTATACCCTATCCTCTCCTAACTTAGCTTATTGAATTTTACAGTATGGATTGCTAAAAATCCGGGTTTGAGGAGTTAGAACGCGCAGCGTAAATCTGATTCAACCAATGACATGTCTCGGTCATTGTATTGTATTTGAGTAGGAGAGAGTGAGTAATGTTTCTAGACAAGTGTGTGAGTGTGATACAAAAAGGGGAGGTTGAGAGTATTCAGGTTTAACTCTCGTGAGTGTCGGTTCGAGTCAGTGTGTTTTCCTGGGTTACTGTTATTCTAGGTCATGCCGTATGGCACTTGTTTGAGAGAGGTGTGGAACGTGGAGAAACGGGAAATGACATAACTGTTTTGTTTTGGGTGATATTTGATGCTGATGTTTCCTTATTTATTGTTGTCGTATGAACGCGGTGTTTTCGTTGAGTCGAAGTAAGTGCTGACAATTTAATCGCCTTATGTAGGTGAAGTTTATACAGGGTGATTTTTTAAGAGCTTGAGAACTTTTTTAAACAATAAAACGCATAAAATTTGCAAAATCTCATCGGTTCTTTATTTTAAACGTTAGATTGGTACATGACATTTACTTTTTGAAGATAATTTCATTTAAATGTTGACCGCGGCTGCGTCTTAGGTGGTCCATTCGGAAAGTCCGCTTTTTTATCGACAAATTTTGTTCAGCGATGAAGCTCATTTCTGGTTGAATGGCTACGTAAATAAGCAAAATTGCCGCATTTGGAGTGAAGAGCAACCAGAAGCCGTTCAAGAACTGCCCATGCATCCCGAAAAATGCACTGTTTGGTGTGGTTTGTACGCTGGTGGAATCATTGGACCGTATTTTTTCAAAGATGCTGTTGGACGCAACGTTACAGTGAATGGCGATCGCTATCGTTCGATGCTAACAAACTTTTTGTTGCCAAAAATGGAAGAACTGAACTTGGTTGACATGTGGTTTCAACAAGATGGCGCTACATGCCACACAGCTCGCGATTCTATGGCCATTTTGAGGGAAAACTTCGGAGAACAATTCATCTCAAGAAATGGACCGGTAAGTTGGCCACCAAGATCATGCGATTTGACGCCTTTAGACTATTTTTTGTGGGGCTACGTCAAGTCTAAAGTCTACAGAAATAAGCCAGTAACTATTCCAGCTTTGGAAGACAACATTTCCGAAGAAATTCGGGCTATTCCGGCCGAAATGCTCGAAAAAGTTGCCCAAAATTGGACTTTCCGAATGGACCACCTAAGACGGCGCCGCGGTCAACATTTAAATGAAATTATCTTCAAAAAGTAAATGTCATGTACCAATCTAACGTTTAAAATAAAGAACCGATGAGATTTTGCAAATTTTATGCGTTTTATTGTTTAAAAAAGTTCTCAAGCTCTTAAAAAATCACCCTGTATTTCAAGTGGGTTTCTGGGTTTCATGACATGATGTCGAGTGGAAATTTGTCGAGTACGTGTTTTATGGAAATTTGTCAAGTGCGTATGGTCTGAAGTGTGGGAAAGATTTAATCTTGAATATTTTACATGGTCTGAAAAGTGTGAGGAGATTTAGTGTTACATGCTCATATTACAATGCCGAATTCTCAAAATTTTTTAGAAAAAATCAACTTTCTGGGACTTGATGATGAATTTTGATAGTTTACTAAATCTTGACGTTTTATGCAATTCTAAGCCTTTTGGCATCAAATTTTTTTTTTTGATTTAGGATATTAAGTAGGAGAAGATTTTTTTATATTAGCATTACTGTTCTCATACAAATAGTCAACGCAAATGTCAAGCACTAGTTTGGAAACTGACTGTGTGACTTTTTATTTTATTCAATATTATAATATAATTTTAAGAAACATTGCTGCAGCTCTAAGGTGCCAAGGGTATAATTACGACGAACTTAAAACTAGAATAGTATTATTATGTAATGTAGTATCGGAGTAGCGGATTCTCAAAAATTCAGCTTTCAGCTGGCGATCGGCAGAGGCCGGTGAATTGAATATTGCATGAGGGTCTTCCATATGGCGTTGGTAAATATCCATGTTGGCCGCATCCTTCGGTCCGTGTGGGTCCGCGGGAAATACCCCCAGGCTACGAAGGCCCGGCGGGTGGCCCGCATGGTGGTCATCGACTGAGCGGTCTTCCGTGGGCGGTGATGATGATAGAGCTGAAGAGAATGAAAGAGAAGTAAATATTGTGGAAAACGTGGTAAAAAAGAGATGTGGGAACAAAATGTCTGAAAACGACAGAGATCTAATTAGTTGCCATCAAGATGGTGAAGAGACAGGGAAGGGGGAGGGAAAAAGTTAGTGACAAAAAAAGATCTTGTTAGTTCCAATGAAGATGGTGAACAGGGACGGAGATCGAGAGAATCGGGCGGATGTTAGTGTCGAACCTTTAGTTGGAGTTTATACTTTCTGAGCGAAGAATAACACATTACACTTGTATATCAATGTGTTTAAGGTACTGGTATAGCATATATAAACTATCCCGACTCGCCAACACATCCCGAACCGGAACCTCAGGCGGTCTATCTCGGGCCCTAAGGGATTCCAGTAGCTTCGAGTTGGCGTCACGATACTCTACGCACGACCACACGACATGCTCGATGTCCTGATAACCGTCGCCACAGGTGCAGAGACCGCTCTCCACGAGCCCAACACTCCGGAGATGTGCGTTGAAAGTGTAGTGATTCGACATGAGCCGCAACATAACACGAATGAAATCGCGACTCACGTTCATCCCACCGAACCAAGGTTTCGTCGATACCCTAGGGATAATGGAATTGAGCCATCGTCCCAGCTCGCCATTGCTTCATGAAGTTTGCCAACTTTTTCTGACGAGATATACTGAAAATTAATTGAAGCAGATTGGTCTGTCATAAATATAACCTTCCAATGCGCCCACCTTAGCCAATGAGTCTGCCTTTTCATTTTCCGGAATGGAACAATGCGAAGGGACCCAGACTAACGATATTAAATAAGACCGTTCAGATAAAGTTCTCAAATGTTCCCGTATTTTCCCCAGGAAATATTGGGGATACTTTCCTGGCTTCATTGCCCGGAGAGCTTCTATTGAGCTTAGACTGTTCGTAACAATGAAGTAATGGTCTTTGGGCAAGGTTTTAATGATCTCGAGGAAGTACTGAATAGCAGCGACGTAAACTGAAGCCAGATCACTGAGTTTATCCGAAGCGGTGATGTTTTGATTGAAAAATCCTGTGGACCTGTTGATGTTTGATCCATCAGTGTGAAACACCTTTTCAAAGTTGACTGTTCTAAATTTATTATGAAAGATATTAAGGGTCACTCGAGGGTGTACGTGATCCGGAATTCCACGAATCTCTTCTCTCATAGATGTGTCAAAAAACACAGTAGAATCAGAAGTATCCAAGAAATGAGCACGGTTGAAAACAAACGAAGAAGGATTAATATTCTGAGCCATGTAATCCAAATACAAGGACATGAAACGGGTCTGAGAATTGAGCTCGACAAGCGTTTCAAAGTTTTCTATCACCATCGGATTCAAGATATCGCATCGAATTAGCAATCGATATGAGAGGTCCCAGAATCGGGTTTTCAACGGTAAGACGCCCGCGAGCACTTCGAGACTCATCGTATGAGTCGACTGCATGTAACCTAAGGCAATACGCAAACAACGATACTGAATTCTTTCCAGTTTAATGAAATGAGGGTTCGCGGCGGATCGGAAGCAGAAGCATCCATATTCCATTACGGAAAATATCGTTGTTTGGTAAAGCCTGATCAGGTTTCCTGGGTGGGCACCCCACCAAGTTCCGGTTATTGTGCGAAGAAAATTGATTCTCTGCTGGCATTTTTGTTTCAGATACCTGATGTGACATCTCCAGGTGCCTTTGGAGTCGAACCAGACCCCGAGATATTTAAATGTGAACACATGAGCTATGGTTTCACCCCCTAGTTGAAGCTGTAATTGTGCTGGTCCTCGCTTCCTTGAAAATACAACTAGCTCGGTTTTCTCCGTAGAGAACTCGATACCCAGCAGCTTTGAGTCCTATAATAGACACAACGCTGTCGTCGGCAAGTTATCTTAGCGTGCAAGATGTGTTGATACATTCATCAATGTTGTTTACATACAAGTTGTATAAAAGGGCCTTAAGTATGAGCCCTGAGGAAGACCCATGTAACCTAATCGTATTGTCGACAAATCACCATGCTCGAAATACATGTATTTCTCGGACAATAGATTATACAAAAAGTTATCCAAATGGGTGAAAGACCATGATGATGCAACTTCTCGGATAGGATGTTTATAGAAACTGAGTCAAAATCCCTAAATGTCTAAAATGTCTAAAAAAAACTGACGCCATTTGTTCTTTACGAGCAAATGCCATTTGAATTTCGGTTGAGAGAAACGCCAGACAATCGTTCATTCCTTCGCCTCTGCGGAAACCAAATTGTGTATCTGAAAGTAAGCCATTAGTCTCAACCCAATTGTCTAGACGAAACAGAATCATTTTTTCGAACAATTTCCGGATACAGGAAAGCATAGCAATCGGCCGATACGAATTGTGATCGGAGGCTGGTTTCCCTGGTTTTTGAATGGCGATAACTCTTACTTGTCTCCAGTCATGTGGGACAATATTATCATAAAGAAGCCTATTGAATAAATTCAATAAGCGCCTTTTGGCAGAATCAGGCAAATTTTTCAACGAGTTGAATTTGATTTTGTCTAAGCCCTTATTGTTACACGACAAAAGCGCAAGTGAGAATTCTATCATCGAAAAAGGTGTTTGGTTTCTGTTTGATGAGGCGACGCGCATGATCGTCTGTTCCGGAACAGAGTCAGGGCATACTTTTTTAGCGAAATCGAATATCCAGCAGTTAGAATATCCTTCATTTTTGTTCCTGGTGTTATGGTTACGCATTCGTCGGGCTATGTTCCAAAGAGTGCTCATTGATGTTTCTCTCGATAATACGTCTACGAATCGACGCCAATAATCGCTTTTCTTCCCTTTAATCAAGCTTTTCATTTTAGCGTCTAGTGCCGCAAAGTTTCTATAATTATCAAGTGATTCGTTTTTCCTAAACTCGATAAATGATGAAGTTCTCTCCGCGTTTAATTCTGAGTTTCTCCCGTATTCAATATTGTCATAACCTAATTCCGTACAGTGTGAGTTAAAGTCTCCTAAAACCAACATCGGTGCGGGAAGGAGCTCAATGATATCACTGAGCCGCTGATACACAATAGAGATGGTCGGGTATCGGGTATTTTACCCGAAACCCGACCCGTACCCGTACCCGACGGGTTTTTGGTCGGGTACGGGTAAAAATTTTTATTTTCAATCGGGTACGGGTAAAAAATTTTACTGCTCACTCAGGTACGGGTCGGGTACGGGTAAAAAAATTTACTGCTCACTCGGGTACGGGTCGGGTACGGGTAAATTTTTTTTTCTGATCGATTACCCGACCATTTGTACTTCACATAAATATGTTTACACGTTGATGAGAATTTTTTATTGCAAAACAGTTCTTCCGAAAAATAAACAATTTGATTCCAGGGGTTTTGACATTTCCAGAAAAAAATCATTTCTTTTCTTCATTAAAAAAAGCGATCAATCATAGTTACGTGAAAAGTTATGTGAATATTTCCCGCCCTACTTTGTTTATAACATATTTAATAAGACACACTGCCTAAGACAGCTCTAAGATGTTGCGGTCGGAATCTACTTTTCACGTAGGTTTTAATGGACTGCCATTTTAAAAGCTGTTTAATGCACAATCCAGTAACAATTATTTGATTTATATATAAAATGTAGTGTAGTACTCATATCACATTCAGATACAAGAAAACTGTTATTTTAAATATTGGTTGGAGATTTAAAATTTTCATATAAATCATTAGGATTTTTACCATAAAAACATGAACATTTATTTCAGAAAATCTGCATAGAAGTTCTTCTTATTCTTTACTTCTGGGTGGTGTCACCTCACTTGAATTGACTCCGATTGATGGCACAGCAAGTTGGGCTATATTGCCAGTTAATTTTCGTTTTTTTCACTGGACTACAAGTGAAAATCTCGATACGTGACAACGTGGAGTCGCAAAAGTACGGGTGAAAATCTTTTCTCGCGAAATACTAAAATTTTCACCGTGTGTACTCGTTGAGGGTTCCACCGGAGGTGGCAAAGAAGTTCAATTGCTGTAAAAACCACCAGCTACCGTTAACATAGTGGGTGTGGGTTTGTGAGGCTTACAAAACGGGCACAGTTGACAGATAAATTTAAATCAAAATCATAATTCATTTTGCTTTGTAGTAAAAAATTGTAACCAAAAAAAAATTCCTGCGAATGTTCAAACTACTTACACTTGAAGGACTCACTGTTCACCATTTTCAAAATTGATTTTTTCACACCGGGAATACACGTACATTGTTTGATGTTTGGTCAATACACGTAAACGAACTGATGATACTCTATTCATTTTAGGGGACGCTCGCATAACATTCATTTTCGTCACGTATAATCACAAACGAATTTCCAGACATGACAGTCACGATCATTTTTTGGCGCACATCTACGGTCCTCCGTGAAACTGGCACCAATGGTGATAAATTGGTTGCACTGCTGAGTTCCCATCATCGCATTCATAATGCAAATGTCAAACCGTGAGAACCCTTTCGATACGTTAGCTCATTTGTATATATTGAGATTTCATGGCACACTTTGGTCGAAATGATAACAATGCAATTAATCTCGCGCTCCACCAAGCGGTGAGTGCGGTCATTTCAGAAGGTACCGGGAACGGACCAGATTTTTTTTAATATTTGTAAGCACATACATGTCTCTATTATTTGTCTTTGGTATAATATTCAATTAGACATTTGGAACCATTTTACGTGATTTTTCAAGTGATATGAATGTGAATTTTTATTTGTGTGTCAAGATAATGAGCACGCTTACTTGTGGCTCTAAAGAATCGAATCAAAAGTCACACTGTTTCGTAAAAAACTTACCTAACCAAAATTTAATACAACTGGTATTACGACATATTGGGTAAATATGCTTCTCGAAAAATTTGAGTAAATATTACTCCCTTTGATGACATTTGTAAATGAGTATAAAGTACCAAAGACATTGGAAATCTACAGGGTCCGCCATCTAACATTTATTTTTGAACTAGCGGTTATTTCGACATTAGTAACCTCAATGTCACTTCTGATTTGACAGAAACTTAGTTGTATCCTTCCGCTGAACGAAAATGGTTGTGTATACGCTTGAGAAACGCGTGAAAATAGTGCAGTTTTACCTTGAAAATCATGGTAATGTTGCCGAATGTGTGCAAAAAAATCATCTTCTCGGATGAGGCGCATTTTCATCTCGGCGGGTCTGTTAATAAGCAAAATTGTCGCATCTGCGGAACGGAAAACCCGCACGTTATCGTGGAGAAGCCGATGCATCCTCAGAGAGTGACGGCCAGCCGAGGCAGCAGTTTGAATGAAATTATATTCCACATTTAACCGGAAGGATTGTACTTTAATATGAAAAAAATAAATTTTGAAATCGAATGAACCGTTTGTGTTTTATTGCATGTTTAAAAAAAAGTTACATGGCGGACCCTGTATTCATGCTTCACAGTGTATTTATATTTTTAAATGTAAACAAGCATTTTAATGTATTTTACTTACCAACTAGAGCCTGATACGGCTCGATATCTAAAACACTTTAATTTTTCCATATTGAATTTTGGTAAAATTTTTACTACTCATTCGGGTCGGGTACGGGTACAGGTAATTTTTAATCGGGTACGGGTAAAATTTTTTATTTTTTTTCGGGTACGGGTAATTTTTTTAAATTATTGATCGGGTACGGGTCGGGTACGGATAAATTTTTTTGCTGATCACTCGGGTACGGGTCGGGTTCGGCTATAAGAATTTCTATACCCGACCATCTCTAATACCCAACCGAGGCTCTTGGGTGAATGTAGATGAAAGCAATGCAAAGGTCCTTGCCTTTGATTGTAACATGACATGCGACAACTTCAATACCTGGTATCGATGGGAGGTTAATGCGATAGAAAGAATAGCACCTTTTGATCCCTAAAAGCATTCCTACATAGGGATCATCTCGATCCAGACGAATAATGTTAAAATCGTGGAAGTTTAAGGGTATTTCAGAAGTTAGCCAAGTTTCGCATAATGCAAATGCGTCACATTTCAAATCATTTACTAGAAATTTGCAAGGATCTATTTTTGGGATGATACTTCTACAATTCCACTGTATAACAGTAATTGTATCCGTGACCTCGGTGGGTGACTTTGCCATCGAAGGATACGATCGCTGAAAGAAGGGGCCATTTTGCAGTCAACTGCTTCAAGAATGTTTTAACTGTAGGAATAAAAACCATTATCAGGCTTTTAAGAGGTTCAAAAATATTGAGAGTAGACATGATCCAGTCCACAATATCAGAGAATTTAACAAACCCAGTATCTGGTAAATTTTCTTACTGATCTTTAGGGACTTTCGGGAGTTTTGAAGTCCCAGGAAGTGATGGAAATTCTTGCTCGGAATTTAATTTTCCAAGGCCTGGAGCTTTTTTCTCCGGTGTTTTGCTATCACTTCCAGTTGTTTTAATTTTTTGAGACCCACCAGAAGATACCTTCGAACCCTTACTAGGGAGCTTACTAGAAGATTTATGTCTTCTCTTTCTGAAGCTATGAGTGACCGCCGAAAATGTACCTTCAAAAGGATAATCAGCAACGCTCTCGTCAGCTGACAAACAAGCGTAAAAGTTTACTGGAGGCGTAGCACTCTTCAACATTTCAGCAAAAGAATGCTTCGAATGTTGCTAGAGTGAACGCCTCATCTTGTCTTTGCGCAGTTTATTACGCGGAGCATGCCGATAGGTCATGCGGTCCCTCCCTATAGTAGATACATTTTTCAATGTCTCCACTGCAGGAGATATCCGCATGACTCCCTCCACACTTTATACACCGGGATTTATTGCAACAATGGGATGCTGTATGTCCCAATTGTTTGCAATTGGTGCAGTTCATGACCCGCGGCACAAAAAGGCGAACAGGTAAACGAACTCGGTTCAAGAGGACGTAATTAGGCAAAGCAGAGCCAGCGAAAGTCACCCGATACGAGTCTGATGGGATATAGGACTTAGTCCCATCCTCAGCGGTCGATACTGAACGAAATTGCTTGCAGTCCAGTATTTTAACATTTTTAAATAGGGGGTTTTTAAAACCACCTACCCCATGCTTGAGAATGTCCTCGCAAGTCAGACTCGGGTCGGTGATCACGCCGTCTATCTCGACTTCGCGAGCTGGAATGTATACGCGATACTGCCGCGTGAAGAGCTCACATTGAACAATCTCATTAGCCTGTTTTGCACTGGCTAACAAGACCCTAAGCTTGTCTGGGCGTACATTTCCAATCTTTTGTGTTGTAGAATATCGCGAGATGAGGTCTTTAGATAATCTAAGGATGTTCATTTTTTTCCGTTTGCTTTGGTCTGGATGTAAACCGCGTATGGACCGGCCGGAAGTGCAAGACCATCGGGATAATTTTTTATACGAAACTTATTGCTATCAGATGACTCCATTTCGTCATCTGGAGGAAGGTCAGGCAGTTTTGAACCTTTTGTCATGTGACGGAAAAAAGTCCGTTCGGGTAAAGATTGGAGGGCAAAAATATAGTGGTATTGAACAACAGGGAAAAAAAGAAAAAAAATACTTAGGTTTAGATCTCAAACAGCGAACGGACGTCAAGGCCTGGTCCTAGAAAATCGGTGAATATTTCTTTCAATGTAGTGCAAAAAACCTCCTTAAGGAAAAAGCACTTTTTCTCTCTCTCTGCACTGTCCAATGAAACGTTTCTCTTTTTATCACTATATATGTATATTTACCACTATTTCTAATGTATTTGTAAACAATAGAGCAACAACCTTGAGAACGGATTAATTCTAATTATCACTCCACCGCACTAATGCAGACAATAGAATACGGAATAAAACAATTCTCCACACGATTGGAGAAATACGAATTTGCGTCCGATCTGCCCGATAGTTACAGTGAAACTGTGTGACATAAACACTGAAGCATGCTTTTGTGAACTACTCGAATCAATCTGAATCAATTGGTGTCAAAATTAGTATACGATATTATTTAATGAAAGTATGAAACATATTTTCATGAGACTGTTATGAAAGAAGAGAAAGGCATTATCACACCACTAGGTGGATTAAGAAGGGTTTTTACACTAACTTTTCTCGGAAATGGCTGGACCGATTTTCACAAACTTAGATTCAAATGAAAGGTCTTATGGTCCTATACAAAATTCCTGAATATTATTTTAATACGACTTCCGGTTCCGAAGTTATGAGGTAAAATGTGCAAAAAATAAAAATTTGTGTTCTAACTTTTCTCATAGATGGCGCGACCGATTTTCACAAACTTAGATTCAAATGAAAGGTCCTGTGGTCCCATACGTAATTCCTAAATTTCATCCGGATCCGGAGATATAGGGTAAAGTGTGTTAAAAATTCTATACCATCACTGAAAAGGGCGAAAAATCGTGATTTTTTTAAATTTTTTCCATTTTATAGTTTTTATCAGTAGACCACAATATACCACAATATTATATATGATAGTATGATTGATATGAGAAAGGCATCATTACACCACTAAGTTAATTAAAAAAGTTTTTTTGTTACATTTCAGATCCGGTAATTACTACCGCCTTGTACAGAGCTATCTATTCGCGAGTCCCAACAGTAACATTGACGTACGAGAAGATGTATGCTTGGGATTGAATAGTACATGTGGTGTTAATTTGGAAACAATGCAGCATTTGGTTTGTTATCAATTTTACTGTGTTTTTACTTAGGTCGTAATGAAAATTCTATACAGAACTGATGTATACATTTTTATTAAAAATTGCTTCTGCTACTATAGAATTGCACGAAGCAGTATGTGTCAAAGGATTTCAGAATACCTGGCTTACATTGGCTCATGTGGCACGTTTCACTGTTTATTTGCAGATTTTTGCTTTGCCACCGCATCTCATTATTGGGCGAAAACGAGGATATTCTACCTTCAACTTTAACTTTTCATACACACACATGGAGAATCAAGAACTAGGATTCGTAGTTGTGGCACAACTGCAAGACATTTACATATCAGATGATATGATGAACCGTAATCGCAATCACACAAATAATGTTCAGTACGCTGCAAAGCACACTGCTTGGTATTACATTCCTTTTGTGGTGTTTGACGTTCTGTTTCAACAGACTTCGCAGCCGATTCATGGCATACAGAACCATTGCATGGCCGGTGCAATGATTCTACGGATACTAGGAATCCTTCCAGGTACCGGGACTTGTAAGACCAGCGCCATATGCATTGAACCACCGATCCGGGCCTACGCCTAATAGCAGTCATGTGATAGTTGAGTTTGCAATGTCCAATCTAACCAGCAATGATGCTTAGAAATGTCTACTGTCATTTTGACACTTTCAGATTCAAATCTGGTAAACATGTCTTTGCTGAGCGGAAATTTGCCAGTTTCACCAGTAGCTGGCATATTTGGATGCAGCCAAAGAACGAATCTTGAAAATTATACAACTACTTGGCAGTGGCAGAGTTTACTTACTTTACCTATCAGCCAGGTCATGTGGAGTTCTTTGCTGCATCTAGCAAACGTCTCCATGTAACTCGATCCATGACCTACCTTCGCACGGAAAGAAATCCATTACTGCTGTCATGGCTTGAAAATCATGAAACTAATCATTTCAACTTCTCATGGAACCATGTGCAGTAAATCTTTTCCCATGAAAATAATCATGGTCCGAAGATGCGTTTCTTGATTAATATATTTCTTTCACAACTCGTAACTGCAATTTTCTACCCGGATATCACTTTGAACCCTCTGTCTCAAGAGATGTGAAGGATTGCTAAATAGATCAATGGTAAGGCAAAAAGCAGACATTGAAAAGCAAGAACTACTGAAATTGTTTACTTGATCCTGAGGCATAATTATTCCACAATTGTTTTACCTACCGGCTGACAAATAATTGACAACATGAAGTTAATGAACCAAAAATTGACATCATAAGAGACTAAGCATGCCTTTCATTTGGCAAACATCAATGTTACATGTTATATATATATATATATCTGAATGTATTCTTACATATTTCATGTTTCCTTGTTGTTGTTAGAATAATATTCCAAGAGCTAGCGTAAACCGAAAAATAAATTCGACCGTGAATTTGGAACACCGTCTAACGAAAATCGAAAAAATATTTTTGTTCAACCACTTCGATTAATTTATTTCATAGATAAAACAACACAAGCGATTTTGCAACTATTTTAAATAAACCTTTCTTAATCCACCTATTGGTGTAGTGATGCCTTCCTCATGTTACTTATATTTCCAAAAATATCACTAGAAGATTCTGCGAATTTTTTTTCAATCTTGAATAAAATAAGAAACATTCTTTAGGTATGTTAGTTAGTTAGTTCATAACCTTTTCAATTTGTTAACAGTAATGTCAAGTTGATAAGAATTATACATTTTTAGCATCGTCGCACTAAATGAATTTTTATTTGAGGCTAAGTTTGTGGACATCGATCAAATCATCTCTGAGAAAATTGAGTGAGTCCCGTTCTAGAGTTTTTGATTATTATTGATTTTTCAGTCTATGAGTGACATTATTTGACACATACTCACACGCAGACATTTCTCAGCTCGATAAACTGTGTCGAATGGTACAGAACACTTAGCCCTCCAGACCAATTTTCACTAGT
This sequence comes from Malaya genurostris, assembly GCF_030247185.1. Taxonomy (NCBI): domain Eukaryota; kingdom Metazoa; phylum Arthropoda; class Insecta; order Diptera; family Culicidae; genus Malaya; species Malaya genurostris. Next base: position 130,121,923 of record NC_080572.1, read on the forward strand.
CAATTTCTCAAGTGATTGCATAAACTTTCTACATGAGAGAAGCAATAAGTGTTCTTATATAACAAATGTTTCTCCAATAGTGCGGTGAATTATTTTATTCCGTTTTCAAGGTCATTCCGTATTCTATTGTCTGCATCAGTGCGGTCGAGAGATAATTCGAATTAATCCGTCCTCAAGGTCAATTGTAAGCTGTGTAAAGAAGCACTGTGTGTGGTACCGTTAGCCAGCGCTCGCTGGGTGCTGCTGCTATATTGTTTACAAATACATTAGCCAATGTATAGAGAAAAAAATCCCGATGGGTTGTACTTCCGGCCGGTCCGTATGCGGTTTACATCCGGATAAAAACAAACGGAAAAAAATGAACATCCTTAGAACATCTAAAGACCTCATCTCGCGATATTCTACAATACAAAAGATTGGAAAAGTACGCCCAGACAAGCTTAGGGTCTTGTTAACCAGTGCAAAGCAGTGTCTAATGAGATCGTTCAATGTGAGCTCTTCATGCGGGAATATCGCGTTTACATTCCATCTCGCGAAGTCGAGATAGACGGCGTGATCACCGATCCGGGTCTGACTTGCAAGGACATTCTTAAGCATGGGGCAGGCAGTTTTAAAAACCCTCTACTCTAGAATGTTAAAATACTGGACTGCAAGCAATTGCGTTCAGTATCGACCGCTGAGGATGGGACTAAGTCCTATATCCCATCAGACTCGTATCGAGTGATTTTCACTGGCTCTGCTTTGCCTAATTATGTCTGTCCTTTTTGTGCCGCAGATCATGAACTGCACTAATTGCAAACAACAATTGGGGCATACAACATCCCATTGTTGAGATAAATCCCGGTGTATCAAATGTTGAGGAAGTCATGCGGATAACTCCTGCGGCGGAAGGTATCTTCTGGTGGGTCTCAAAAAATTAAAACAACTGGAAGTGATGACAAAAAAACCGAAGAAAAAAGCTCCAGGCTTTGGAAGATTAAATTCCGAGCAAGAATTTCCATCACTTCCTGGGACTTCAAAACTCCCGCAAGTCCCTAAAGATCAGTAAGAAAATTTACCAGATACTGGGTTTGTTAAATTCTCTGATATCGTGGACTGGATCATGTCTACTCTCAATATTTTTGAACCTCTTAAAAGCCTGATAATGGTTTTTATTCCTACAGTTAAAACATTCTTGAAGCAGTTGACTGCAAAATGGCCCCTTCTTTCAGCGATCGTATCCTTCGATGGCAAAGTCACCCACCGAGGTCACGGATACAATCACTGTTATACAGTGGAATTGTAGAAGTATCATCCCAAAAATAGATCCTTCCAAATTTCTAGTAAACAATCAGAAATGTGACGTATCTGTATTGTGCGAAACTTGGCTAACTTCTGAAATACCCTTAAACTTCCACGATTTTAACATTATTCGTCTGGATCGAGATGATCCCTATGGAGTAGTACTTTTGGGGATCCAAAAGTGCTATTCTTTCTATCGCATTAACCTCCCATCGATACCAGGTATTGAAGTTGTTGCATGTCATGTTACAATCAAAGGCAAGGACCTTTGCATTGCTTCCATATGTATATATATGTATATATATATATATATATATATATATATATATATATATATATATATATATATATATATATATATATATATATATATATATATATATATATATATATATATATATATATATATATATATATATATATATATATATATATATATATATATATATATATATATATATATATATATATATATATATATATATATATATATATATATATATATATATATATATATATATATATATATATATATATATATATATATATATATATATACGGTACGGGATGAGGTTGTCTTCACGTCGATAACAGATCCGCTATGATCCATGATATTTGCGATAACTTCAATATAATAATCTTGAATACGGAGGAATAACACGGATCCCTGCACCACCAGCAAGACCAAGTGCGCTGGATTTATCCCTTTGCTCGACATCGCTACGGTTGGACTGCACGTGGAAGGTGATCCCTGATCCCCACGGTAGCGATCATCTACATCATTTCAATCGCCTACGGATTCAGACCATCGGAGACAATCAATGTTTCGTATGACCTCACACGAAATATTGATTTCAAATGCTACGCAAATTCGATATCTGAGAAACTAGAAACAACACAAGAACTTCCTCCAGAAGAAGAGTACACGTATTTGGCTGGCTTGATTCGCGACACCGCGATTCAAACTAAGAAGAAACGTGTACCCGGCGCGAAAACTAACATCCGTCCCCTAACCCGTGCTGGGACAAAGAGTTCTCAGAATTAAACGCGAAGAGAACTTCATCATTTATCGAGTTTAGGAAAATCGAAACACCAGATAATTATAGAAACTATGCGGCACTAGACGCTAAAATGAAAAGCTTTATTAAAGCGAAGAAAAGCGGTTATTTTTTGTCGATTCGTCGACGGGTTATCGAGAGAAACATCAATGAACACTCTTTGGAACACAGCCCGACGAATGCGCAACAAAAACACAACGAACGAAAGCGAGGAATATTCTAACCGCTGGATATTCGATTTCGCTAAAATGTATGTCCTGACTCTGTTTCGGAACAGACGATCATGCGCGTCGCCCCATCAAACAAAAACGAAACACCTTTTTTATGGTAGAATTCTCACTTGCGCTTTTGTCGTGTAACAATAAAGCTCCGGGATGAGATAAAATCAAATTCAACTCGTTGAAAAATTTGCCTAACTCTGCAAATGGCGCTTATTGAATTTATTCAATAGGCTTATTGATGATAATATTGTCCCACATGACTGGAGACAAGTACGAGTTATCGCCATTCAAAAACCAGGGAAACCAGCCTCCGATCACAATTCGTATCGGCCGATTGCTATGCTTTCCTGTATCCGGAAATTGTTCGAAAAAATGATTCTGTTTCGTCTAGACAATTGGGTCGAGACTAATGGCTTACTTTCAGATACACAATTTGGTTTCCCCAGAGGCAGAGGAACGAACGATTGTCTTGCGTTGCTCTCAATAGAAATTCAAATGGCATTTGCTCGGAAAGAACAAATGGCATCAGTTTTCTTAGACATCAAGGGGGATTTTGACTCAGTTTCCATAAACATCCTATCTGAGAAGTTGCATCAGCATGGTCTTTCACCAATTATGAATAAATTTTTGTATAATCTATTGTCCGAGAAATACATGTATTTCGCGCAGAGCACAGTTACAGCTTCATCTAAGGGGAGAAACCATAGCTCAGGTCTTCTCATTTAAATATCTCAGGGTCTGGTTCGACTCCAAAGGCACCCGGGGATGTCACATTAGGTATCTGAAACAAAAATGCTAGCAGAGAATCAATTTTCTTCGCACAATAACCGGAACTTGGTGGGGTGCCCACCCAGGAGACCTGATCAGACTGTGCCAAACAACGATATTGTCTGTAATGAAATATGAATGTTTCTGCTTCCGATCCGCCGCGAACACCCATTTCATTAAACTGGAAAGAATTCAGTATTGTTGTTTGCGTATTGCCCTAGGTTGCATTCAATCGACTCATACGATGAGTCTCGAAGTGCTCGCGGGCGTCTTACCGTTGAAAACCCGATTCTGGGACCTCTCATATCGATTGCTAATCCGATGCAATATCTTGAATCCGATGGTGATTGAAAACTTCGAAAGGCTTGTCGAGCTCAATTGAGAGAAGAGATTCATGGAAATCCGGATCACGTACGCCGGCGAACTGGAACGATGGCTACATTCCATTATCCCTAGGGTATCGACGAAACCTTGGTACAGAGGGATGAACGTGAGTCGCGATTTCATTCGTGTTATGTTGCGGCTCATGTCAAATCACTACACTCTCAACTCACATCTCCGGCGTGTTGGGCTCGTGGAGAGCGGTCTCTGCACCTGTGGCGACGGTTATCGGGACATCGAGCATGTCGTGTGGTCGTGCGTAGAGTATCGTGACGTCATCTCTGAGAAAACATAGTAAAATTATTTGTCACATACATACATACATACATACACACACATACACAGACATACACACATACATACACATAGACAATTTGTGATCTCGACGAACTAAACGACCGTTTGCTGAAAAACAACCAATACGCTGATCTGCCAGTTGATGTCGAAGAGAAACTCCAGAAGAAGGAAAAAACTGCAAATTTCTTCCTGAATGGTTTCCCACCGACTCTACGCTCGGATTTCAACACACTGATCAGCAAAGGACTACAGGCAACAATCCGTTTATGTACTGAAGGCTACAAAATAACTGTTCCGGCTTTGAACCACTACAAAGCAGTGGAATGTCACCTGAAGCAGACAAAAGCGGAATACTTCACACACGATATTGCCGCCAACAAACCTATGAAGGTTGTAAAGTCGGTGCGGGAAATGTGCCGAATCACACAATACCAACGATTGCCTACTAGATGACATCGCTGTAAAATGTGTGAACTGTGATGGCGACCATCCATCTACTAGCAAATCGTGTCCCAAACGTGCTGAGTTCACAAAAATTCGACAACTGGCGTCCCTTAAACAATCAACGCACAAGAATGTTCCATAGAAGGATGAAATTAATTTCCCACGGCTCCCACCGAAGAGGGATATTCCAAATTTGCCGCCACTTCCTCACAGCAATCCAAAAGATTCAGCCGCTGATTCACAAAAAGATTCTTCCTCCAAAATCCCTCCTGGATGAGGCAATAATCAACCACAAACAAAGGATGACTCTGGTGACTTATTCTCTGCTGAACAACCGATCGTAATTGACAACAAAACTACGACACTGCAGAACGGTTGGATCAAATCAACGCCTTAGGCAAATTCATCATCGAATATGAAATATAATGAGTTGGTTGTAGTAAATTGGAAGGCTTGCTCACTTAGGAACAAAACTGCTGAATTGTCCGACTTTCACAGGACAACTACCGTAGGAGGGAGAGTTGCCATTGCCTTTAAACGATACACTCTGCACAAGCTTCTGCTTGCCTTTAAATTGCAACCTATTGAAGTTACCGAAATTGAGATTACAACGACGATGGGACCCATAATTTTCATTGCTGCATACTGCCCCAAAAAACAAATCTTCGAGATGGTACATGTGCATCATTGAAGCAAGATCTGGCTATGCTCAATCAACGACAGAACAATTTCATCATTGCTGAGACCTGAACGTACGGCATGAGCTGTGGGGAAACAAAAGACAGAATCGAAACGGATTCGTACTTGCCGAAGATTACGAAGCTAGACAGTACAACATCCTCGCTCCGGATCAACCAACGCGGTTTTCCAGATCGGGAGTTCATTCCATTTTAAATATATTCATCAGCAACATCGCCATAGACAGCTCTAGGGTTGTCTTCAACGAGCTCTCTTCCGACCACTTTCCAGTAATATTGACGTTGGGATTTTCACCAGAAACAGTTCCTATTCAACCTCGGAGGAATTATTATCGCACCGACAGGGTCCAATTTCAACAAATCGCCGATCAACTTATTAATATTGATTTGCCACTAGATTCCCTGATTCAAATCGATGCGGTCCCACTTTCTTTCCAGCATTCAATCACAGTCGCTCGAGATAAGATGGTTCGAGCTCCTCTCTTCAAATTGACAGTGTCACCAAGAAACTTGTCCGACTTCGAAACATCTACCGTAGTCAGTATAAACGAACTGGCACCCTAGATAAGAAGACTTCTTATAACAACTTAACTAGGATAATCCAGGAAAGGATAGCTGAGCTTCGCAACAGCAACTTCCAGCAAAAACTTCGACAAATTCTCGCACATTCAAAGCCCTTCTGATCCTTAACGAAAATGCTTAAGAAAAAAACGAAGCCTATTCCTCCTCTGATGTTACCCCAGGACGCAGCTGAAGAAATACCTTTTATCACACCAGTACAGAATACAAATGCGCTAGGCCTGCAGTTTGTGTGTTCTCACAATTTAGGGCTCAACATTGGTAGTCCACATGAAAAAGCCGTTGTTGGTAACGTAGCTGAGGTTGACAAATCAGACAGCTTGGTTCATGAGGAAAGTAGAGTCACTTCGAATAATCTGATGGCTATTGTGATAAAATACAAAAATATGAAGGCACCCGGTTTCGACAACACATTCAACATTGAGCTGAAACATTTGAGTATTCGCTCATTTGTTTTCTTAGCTAAAATTTTTAACAGATGCTGGGAGCTTCTATACTTTCCTTCAATGTGACAGTTAGTTAAAGTTACCCCAGCTTTTAAACCGAGAAAGATCCTTCCTTTTGTATCTCTGACTTTAATTAGTCAGTCTATATGGGAGTTGTGAGTTCCACGAGAGCAAAGTCCACAAAAGATCAGTTTGAGACTGTTGTAGAATATTTTAATAAGATGATGTGAAATTTGATATGCATATTAAATATCTTTCAATCTTAAGAGTTGAAAATCTAAATTAGCTTCACCTATAATTTTATGTACGATTGTCTATGAGCTATTGCTTACATCTACACATCTCGTGAATAAGTAATCTTTTCGATTGTGTTCATCACTAGCCTCTGGCTAGCCGCTTTCGCGAATTAAGAAACCCTTCGACTCGGCGTTGACTTCAATCTTTTAGCGTGGCTTGGGTAGCACCATCGCAGATTGATAGAATTACAAGATATCGAAGACATCGTACCAAGTTGACAGTTTATTCCGTGTCAAGTGACTATAAACCCAAAAACGTGTTTAATCCACCTAGCAGTGAGATGATACCTTTTCTATCAATCCTCATGTATATTTTACATGGATCTTCTTCGGTGTTTTAGTTCTCATGACATTATTTCAATTATCGTCGTTTTAAACGCAAATTGAGATTTTAATCACTCATTACCCTGTAATGTCGAAACTAGAAATCGTATCGAATTTCAACGTGTGACAATCGATAGAACACTCCATGAGATGTCGAAGTAAGTTCCACTTTAGAGTTTTTCGTCATTATTTATGGTACTTCCAGAGTTGGAATTCAGGAACTAGCATAACCCAAAATGAGTCGTATGGCCATAAATTAATACGCCAAACAATTTACATGAATTTTAAAAACTCATCATCCTGTAATTCCAGAATCGGATAAAATTTTCCGACTTCGTATGGGACCATAAGTCCTTAAATTTGAATTTTTGTTTTTGAAGTTCGATTTGGACTTTTCGAAAAAAATGATTGAGCTTTGAAAAACGATTCGATACTGGAATCGAAATTCTAAAATCGGTGTAAATTTACCTGAGGAGTGTGTAGACATCTTTGAGAAATTGTAGTGCGAATTAAATTTTTGGATACCTTCCGAATCAAAAGCTGAATACCGCTTAAACTGAAATAAATTTATTTGGTATTCGACTATCCAAATCTGCAAACCCGATAAACCTGATTAATTTACATGAAATGGAAATTTTGATACTAATCACCCTGTATCTCCTAAACCGAAAGTCGGATCTGACTAAAAAGTAAGAAATTAGGATTTTAAGACCTCTCATTTGAATCATAGGTGGTTCTTAGATTTCATTTGAATCTTCGGTCGGGTCAGCCATCTACGAGAAAAATGAGTTGCATTATTTTAATTTCGTTTCACATATCATCCTGTGGTTCCGCAATTAGAAGTCGGATCCTTGTTTGGGAGTCGGATCCTTGTTTGGGAGTATACTACTTTTCATAGGAATCTGTTTGTAGAAAACGGTTGAGTCATCTCCAAGAAAATTGAGTGAAATAACTTATCACATACGCATTTGATTTGTTTGATCAAAACTGGTCCAGCCATCTCTGAGATCTCGACCTCTTTGTTGACAACACACATAATGACACACACACGGACATTTGCTCAGTTCGTCGAGCTGAATCGATTGGTATATGACATTCGGCCCTCCGGGCCTCGAAAAAATTTTCTAAAGTTCGAGCGAATTCTATACCTATTTTTTATGTATATATAAAAAGGTAAAACAGAATGTGTGCAAGCGATACGTGCGTTTTTCTCGTGATTCCGTCCGGAAGGATTTTCGTCCGCGTCGGGAAGGAACTACTCGATTACGTCCGCAACGGGAAGGAGAACTCGACTCCGTATTCCACGATCGTGCAAATTGAATTCGATGCACAATGTTGAAAAACGAAATCGATAAACGATTAAGTGATTTGCTGGTAACCGACAAGAGGATTTTATGTGATTCGAGACTTCGTCGAAGCATTTGTGTCAGAATTCAATTATGACCGAAATGTATGTTAAGTTTCTGTTCGCATAGAATCGTTGGATAAAATGTACCGAGACATTTTGGATGTACAAGATGAGATAGAAAGAGCACACGATCCAGAAAAGCTTGACGATCACCTTAACGAACGAGCTAACCTTGAAATGCGATTCTGTAAGGCCAAAAGATTTTTTATGTCGATACGAGATTCAGATCTCAATCAAACAGTTCTCAATGCGTCGATGATCGCACCTCAGCCACCCCCAGCCAGCAACTTTCATCTGAGGTTACCGAAGATTGATGTTCCCAAATTTAATGGAGATTTTTCAAGATGGCTGTTGTTTCGTGATACATTTAGATCAATGTTCCACTCAAATACTGTAGCTTGGACACTGATATCTCCCTCGTGGCCAAGTTACAGTATTTGATCCAGCCGTTCGTTGGCGAAGCACGAAAACCATTCGAAAGAGTTGACACTGAAGCTGATAGTTATTCTATTGTTTGGCACACACTCCTCCCCTTATTTATATGCTTAAATTTAGGGGGCAGTCACACATTATTTGAGGCTCACTTATTTTGATCGGAATGTCGATGCACTATGGCCTACACCAAAAGTATTCAAGCAGGGCTGGAATATGGGATATATGTGCATCAACCATCGATTGCCTGTATCGCACAATGGCTATAGAATCGATGTTTGACTAGCTTGAACGTTTTACCAACATGGTAGGAAAACGGCACTACGCATACGTGCATGCATGGAACGTATAGTTGAATCGAGAAATATAGGCACTCAAAAATGTGTACATCGTCACGTTATACGACGTGCAATGCGTTCAACTTGTCGGTGTTCATGTGTCCTGCAGTTCACATTCTGACGCGCATTTACCTGCGGTCTTCATCGATCCACGAGCCGAGTGATCCCCTGCCTAGGGTTTTACAAGCAACATAACAATATCACAAAACACTGGTTGGGGGGTTTGCGTTGGGTGCACTCATGCGCAAGAGCTCACGGTTGCAACAATTGGATGTGATTCCTACCTTCACACTGCACGGCACACAGTCCGAGTGAGTGAGTAATTGTAACACACTAGATACACCGTTTTGCAAGCACGCATTTTGCACCCAATCATAGGTAGAAAAACTAAAACACACATGAGTGTAGCGTGATTTTTGTTCTCTGTTTCTCTAGTTAAAGAATTATGCGCACGTTCGCGTCAGACCGGGTGGTCGGGTCGGGTGTATTATGGTTTTGTGTGTGGTTTTTGGTTCACAACAAATCAATACAGTAATGATCCTTCCGCAGATTCACCTACGGAAACCTTGTTACGACTTTTACTTCCTCTAAATCATGAAGTTCGGTAAACTTCAGCGATTCAAATGTAATCCCGAGGGACTAGCAAATGTTCACCTTCAAAGACCTCACTAAATAGTCCATCGGTAGTAGCGACGGGCGGTGTGTACAAAGGGCAGGGACGTAATCAACGCTAGTTAATGACCAGCTCTTACTAGGAATTCCAGGTTCATGTGGACCATTTCAATCCATAATCCTGACTAAATGAGCATCTCAGTGATTTCCCGTTCCTTTCAGAATAGGGTACACGCTGCTGCTCACATTGTAGCGCGCGTGCAGCCCAGAACATCTAAGGGCATTACGGACCTGTTATCGTTCAATCTCACTTTGCTGAACACAAATTGTCCCATTAAGCAGAAGTCAACCTCGATGAGTTGTCGTATTATCAGGTCACACTACTCCGCCGGCCGGGAGTAATCGGCGCGAACGAAGAAAGTGCACTGCATGGTTACCCACCGTACAGCACCCCGCCACACCGACCACCAACCGGACGGGATCATCGTCTGACTGCGTTCTATTTAATTTGATTGAGTCACGCTCGTTATCGGAATTAACCAGACAAATCATTCCACGAACTAAGAGCGGCCATGCACCACTACCCTTAATTTTGAGAAAAAGCTATTAATCTGTCTTACCTCAATAAGTTCGGACCTGGTAAGTTTTCCAGTGTTGAGTCAAATAAAGCCGCAGGCAGCCATGTGAATGAAATTATATTCCACAATTAACCGGAAGGATTGTACTTGAATATGAAAAACTACGAGGATCAGCCCCATGGGGGCGAACCCAAAATATATACTCTATTTGTCTTGATTTGTATTTGTTTTGTAGCCGACGTGATTCCCAAATGTATGCAATTATATCTTTGTACATACTTGCGATACATATTTTGATATTTATGCTTCTCATCGCCAAGCTTGTGTTCAAGTTTTGTATGCAAGCAGTTGTTTTTATAGCGTTAAGTTTCTCTACCATTCTGCGATTTCGGTTGCACCGATAAACTTTTTCTCATTACCAATCGAGTTCATCTTATATATATATATATATATATATATATATATATATATATATATATATATATATATATATATATATATATATATATATATATATATATATATATATATATATATATATATATATATATATATATATATATATATATATATATATATATATATATATGAAATTAATCTGAAGCACTCAAACTTTACCCTGGGTTAGTTGTCAATTTCTACTCATCAAAATTTCAATCATTTGTAATTGAAAATGCGTGGCTTGATACATTCAAATCGAAACTTAGAAAATTTCCAATCAAATAATGAAATAATATTAATAATTGATGCAAAATATACTAAGCTGTAAGTGTTTAAAACCTGACCACATTTCTACGTGTATTTTTCCTTGAGCTTCTGATTTGCACCTCTATATAGAAAATAAAAATGTGTTCCACATAAAAAAAAAATTTGAAATCGGATGAACCGTTTGTGTTTAATTGCATGTTTAAAAAAAGTTACATGAAGGACCCTGTATTAGCTCTAAATTTTCCACAATTATCCAAGTCACTAGTTAAATGTAAATTAGAGCTGTTATACCGAGCCTTATGCGGTTTCACATTAAATCTGTTTGTACTTAGACATGCATGGCTTAACATTTGAGACAAGCGTATATTGCTGGTAGGATCAACCAGATTTCGTCCGAGTTAGTCCGAGTCAGTGATGAGCCATTTAATCTGGTTCGATCAGGTATGGCTATGGCGGCGCCGTCGTACAACACCGTTCTTTGGTAGCTATCAAATCACCCCTAGCTATGTGACCTGTGGAAGGATTTATATAATCTAACTACCAATAGAATCGAAAATTTTCAACTTGAACGTGTATTGCAACAACATTGCACACTATTGAAAAACCTGTTTGATTTAAACTATGACAGCACCAGCCAATCGGAACGCGAGATGTCTGCATCTTTACAAGAGCATCCATACAAAAGTTGAGTGGTTCATTTTTCCTACCATTTGCTGAGCAACTGTTCCCGAAACAAGACACACGAGAGCAACATCGAGGACATGTTGTCTCACTGTTTCCCATTCTGCGAACAGAAAAAGGAATTTTGGAAAAGGCCCGTACACCGCTGCCAGTAGCAGGTATAAAATGAAATGTGATGTGAGAAATAGCGTCATTCGTCATCTCACACTCGATGTGGATAGACGAATAACCTACTACGACTAATTTCGATTTTGTTTTATTTTTTATTCGCAGTTGTCTACCTACCCAAGCTATGGGTAAAAACCGCCATAGATCCGAGAAGGATCCAAAGGATGCTAAGCGTCTGAAGCCAAGTGATGTACAGGTAAACGACCGTTTGCTGAGTAAAAACCAATATGCTGATCTACCAGTAGATGTCGAAGAGGAACTGCAGAAGAAGGAAAAAATGCCCCCTTTCTACCTGAAGGGCTTCCCACCAACTCTACGCTCGGATTTCAACACACTGATCAGCAAAGGACTACAGGCAACAATCCGTTTATGTACTGAAGGCTACAAAATAACTGTTCCGGCTTTGAACCACTACAAAGGAGTGGAATGCTATCTGAAGCAGACAAAAGCGGAATACTTCACACACGATATTGCCGCCAACAAACCTATGAAGGTTGTATTTCGAGGACTACTCGACATGATGGAAGCCGAACTAAAGCAGGCACTGTCGGAGGCTGGACTAAAGCCTTTGATGGTATTTAAAATGAAGCGACATAATACGGACAAAAAGTTTAGAGATCAACTGTACCTGATTCATCTGGAGAAGGGCTCCATCACCATGAGTCAACTGAAAACGATTAAATCGTTATTTCACATAATCATCGAATGGCAAAAGTATAAACCGGTACATCGGGATGTCACACAGTGCACGAACTGTTTGAACTACGGCCATGGAGCGAGGAATTGCCACATGAAAAGTCGCTGCGGGAAATGCGCCGAACCACACAATACCAACGATTGCCTACTAGATGATATCGCTGTAAAATGTGTGAACTGTGATGGCGACCATCCATCTACTAGCAAATCGTGTCCCAAACGTGCTGAGTTCACAAAAATTCGACAACAGGCGTCCCGCAAACAATCAACGCGCAAGAATGCTCCACAGAAGGATGAAGTTAATTTCCCACGGCTCCCACCGAAGAGGGATATTCCGAATTTGCCGCCACTTCCTCGCAGCAATCCAAAAGATTCAGCCGCTGGATCACAAAAAGAATCTTCCTCAAAAATCCCTCCTGGATGGGGCAATAATCAACCACAAGCAAAGGATGACTCTGGTGATTTATTCTCTGCTGAACAACTGATCGTCATTTTTGAAACAATGACAACAAAACTACGAAACTGCAGAACGCGGTTAGATCAAATCAACGCCTTAGGCAAATTCATCATCGAATATGCAATATAATGAGTTGGTTATAGTAAATTGGAATGCTTGCTCACTCAGGAGCAAAACTGCTGAATTGTCCGACTTTCTTCAAGAGAAGAATGCCGATATTGCTATTTTAACTGAAACTCATCTTAAACCTGAAATTTCTATTTTTATTTCCAATTACAGGATTCACAGGCTCGACAGGACAACTACCAGAGGAGGGGGAGTTGCCATTGCCGTTAAACGATCCATTCAGCACAGGCTTCTGTCATCCTTTAAATTGCAACTAATAGAAGCCATCGGAATTGAGATTACAACGACGATGGGACCCATCATCATCATTGCAGCGTACTGCCCCAAACAAACCAATCTTCGAGATGGTACGTGTGCATCATTGAAGCGAGATCTGGCTATGCTCACTCGACGACAGAACAAATTCATCATTGCTGGGGACCTGAACGCACGGCATGAGCTGTGGGGAAACAGAAGACAGAATCGAAACGGATTCGTACTTGCCGAAGATTACGAAGCTGGACAATACAACATCTTCGCTCCGGATCAACCAACGCGACTTTCCAGATCGGGAGTTCATTCCATTTTGGATATATTCATCAGCAATATCGCCGTAGACAGCTCTCCGGTTGTCTTCAACGAGCTCTCTTCCGACCACTTTCCAGTAATATTGACGTTGGGATCTTCACCAGAAACAGTGCCTATTCAACCTCGGAGGAACTATTATCGCACCGATTGGGTCCAATTTCAACATATCGCCGACCAACTTATTAATATCGATTTGCCACTTGATTCCCCGATGGAAATCGATGCAGCCCTATCTTCCTTCCAGCATTCAATCACAGTCGCTCGTGATAGGACGGTTCCAGTACAACATATGCCGAGTTCCTCTCTTCAAATCGACAGTGTCACCAAGAAACTCATCCGACTTCGAAATATCTACCGGAGGCAGTATCAACGAACTGGCATCCTAGATAAGAAGACTTCTTATAACAACTTAACTAGGATAATCCAGGAAAGGATATCTGAGCTTCGCAACAGGAACTTCCAGCAAAAGCTTCGAGAAATTCTCCCACATTCAAAGCCCTTCTGGTCCTTAACGAAGGTGCTTAAGAAAAAACCGAAGCCTATTCCTCCTTTGCTGCCACTCCAGGACGCAGCTGAAGGAATACCTTTAATCACACCAGTAGAGAAGGCAAATGCGCTAGGCCAGCAGTTTGTGTGTTCTCACAATTTAGGGCTCAACATTGTTAGTCCACATGAAAGAGCCGTTGCAGATAGAGTAGCTGAGGTTGACCAATCAGACAGCTTAGTTCCTGAGGAAAGTAGAGTCACTGCGAATGAGCTGATGGCTATTGTGAAAAAATCCAAAAATATGAAGGCCCCCGGTTTCGACAACACATTCAACATTGAGCTGAAACATTTGAGTATTCGCTCATTTGTCTTCTTAGCTAAAATTTTCAACAGGTGCTGGGAGCTTGGTTACTTCCCTTCAAAGTGGAAGTTAGCTAAAGTTATCCCAGTATTGAAACCGGGGAAAGATCCTTCCCTTTCCAAGAGCTATCGGCCCATCAGCTTACTCTCTGCCCTATCCAAGCTGTTTGAAAAGTCAATACAGAGGCGAATTCTTGCTTTCGCAGATGAACAGGATATAATTCTGGAAGAACAGTTTGGGTTCCGGAAAGGAAGATCCACCATCCACCAACTCACAAGGGTTAACAACGTCATCCAGCAAAACAAATCAGTGTCCAAAACGACTGCCATGGCAATATTGGATATTGAAAAGGCATTCGATAATGTGTGGCACGATGGACTGGTGTTCAAACTGCATCGGTATAATTTTCCCATGTATCTTATTAAAATTATCAAAAATTATCTTGCAGATAGAGCATTCCAGGTTTCTCTGAATAATGCACTTTCAGAAAGATTTACTATTCCTGCTGGTGTACCCCAGGGAAGTATCCTAGGTCCCATTCTATACAACATTTTCACATCAGACATCCCACCTCTTCCAGGTGGTGGTGTTCTGTCACAATTTGCTGATGATACTGCCATTCTTTACAAAGGTCGTGTCATTAATGCTCTGAAGAATAAACTACAGACAGGTCTGGACGCACTAACTGAATATTTTACAAGCTGGAAAATTGTGATCAATGCAGCAAAAACTCAGGTCATCTTGTTTCCACATTCAAGATCTCCAAAACTTGTTCCATCAGACGAATGCAGAATACGATTCGGTGATGAGGTCATTCAATGGTCCGATGAAGTTATCTATCTAGGACTCACCTTTGACAGACATCTGATATTCAAGTCACATATTGACAAAATCGTTCAAAAATGCAGCATACTCATTAGGTCTCTGTATCCGCTGATTTGTAGAACATCTAAACTTTGCCTGAAGAATCAGATGGCTGTCTATAAACAAATCATCTACCCCGCAATTGAATACGCAGTCCCTGTTTGGCGAGGCTGTGCACGAACACACAAACTTAGGCTTCAGCGCATTCAAAGTAAGATCTTAAAGATGATTCTAAATCTACCCCCTTGGACAAGGACTAGTGAAGTACATGAGATGGCTTCCTTGGATATACTAGAACAAAAATTCGAACAATACTGCACGAAATTTGAAGAGAGGTGCTCAATCTCTGAAATACAAATAATTCAAAATTTGTACGTATTAGGTTAGGGATAGTTATAAGTAGGTAGATATTTTATTAATAATTAAAATAAATATTATGATTAAACATTAGTATGTAAAACAAGAGTAACTAAAACACCTATTATTAATAACGAATCGTATGAACAACAAAGATGAAAGGCCAAAGGGTCAAAACACTTGTACTGTAAAATGTTGATGTAATACACAAAAATAAGATTAATAAACAGATATTTATGCAAAAAAAAAAAATGAGAAATAGCGTCATTTAAGTTAAAGCAGCTTCTCTGAACGCACGAGACACCGTCAGCACGATGACACCGAAAACCGGTAGAAAGACTGCCAAAAAGTCCAGCAAGGCCCATTCAAAGCACTTTTCAGTGCTTTTCAGACAATTCAAAGCACTTTTTAGTGCTAAAGATCATTATAATGACCTAGTTGAATTTTGTCGCTTCCCTACCATTTTCTGAGCAACTGTTGCCGAAACAAGACACACACGAAAACCATCTCAGATCTCAATATTTCCTACCAAAAGATTCATCAAGTTGGAACTTAAAATAATTTGCACCGTCACTAACACATTCAATTACGAACGGCAATGCGAAAGCGAAAGTTATGATGTTGAACACATCTTCATACTATTATTCAAATACTAGTGCAATATTTATCATAGTACATTACAACATATAGTTCTGTTGATTATTACATTATTTATTATATATTGAATTAAATTATTTTACATCATATTATGTATAATAATAATAATTATTATTATTGCCTTTCTCATATAGTTTTTTTTTGTTTCGATTAAAGAGGTTTTAACCTTAAGGTCATTCGCCTCTTCGGGCCAGAAAAACTTTCTGACCCTATGTGCGGGGTTGGGAATCGAACCCAGGCGGGCTGCGTGAAAGGCATCGACTTACCCATCACACTACACCCGAACCCACACTCTCATATAGTCATATACCATTCGACTCAGCTCATCGAGCTGAAGAATGTCTGTGTGTGTATGTATGTGTCAAATAATCCCACTAGGTGTTCTCGGAGATGGCTCGATTTTGACAAACTTAGAATCAAATGAAAGGTGCTCTGGTCCCATACGGAATTTTTAAATTTCATCCGGATCCGACTTCCGGTTCCGGAGTTATAGGGTAAGGTGTGTTCAATATTGTACACCGTCACTTAAACCGGCGAAACAAAACACGCAAAAAAATTCTAAACTGGTCTCAAAACTACACAAATCGATAGTCACTATCAGTAGGCAACTAAACAAACCGTTTCCGGCTATCCTGGTTCCCGGTATCCGGTTCCGGAAGCACCGGAAATTGTGGTCATATATTCCCAAATGAATCTCAATCACTTTTCTCAGCAATGGTTTGACCGATTTCCACAAACTTAGATTTAAATGAAAGGTTTCATGGTCCCATACGGAATTTCTGAATTTCATCCTGATCCGACTTCCTGTTTAGAAATTATATGGTAAAGTGTGTAGAATATTTGCTGGAGGCACAAAAACCGTAAAAAAAAGTTGAAAACTGGACTCAAAACCGTTATTCCCAATCTTAGGGTCAAATGAAAGGTCTTAAGGTCCTACCAAAAATTACTGCATATTTGCGTTTAGAGTGCGATGCAAAATTGTATAAAATCTTCAAAATTTAAATAAAAACTAAACAAGTTTGTACGTCATGTTAGTTGGTGGCCGTACGAACAATTTTAATTATACCGGCTCTCGGGTTCCGTTGCCGGAAGCACATATCGTAGTGAACCCACTTCGTTTTCTTAAGGATGACCTACGCGAGCATTCTGTATGTTATACTAGTTAATGCATAAGCAATTCCTTGTTTTTTTCCAAAAAATGTTTTAATAGAATACCACAATATTATACATAAGAAAGGCATCATTACACCAATAGCTGGATTAAAACAGGTTTTAAAGATATTTGTTTTCGTGCGAAGGAAAACGAAAACGAGATTCAGAACTTGTGTTCAGGGACCTTGATTTCTTTCGAGCGTACAAGCTCTCAGCTGGGAAATAACGTCTTCAAAACCGCAGGCTAGTTGCTCTTGCGTAATGAGAGCCTATGCTTCTGTGGTGGAATAGTTTTTGACCAGCTGACAGTCTTTTTAGCACTAAGCACAACCTTAAATCTCGGAAAAAGGCTAGTTGTCTCTTCTGTGCGGAGACCTATGCTTCTAAATCGGAGGATTATCGATTGTGCGAAAAGACTTTTGACAAGGAGATGAGAAATTTCGGCCTCAAACATCTATTCGATTTGACTTTCCGAAAACTTCTGATTTTATTTACAAATTTTGGGTCTTATATACTAATTCCTAATCTAGAAAATCTGGACCTCTCGCAGAGATCCTTCTACAAAATGCTGCACGCGCATGCGCGTTTTTTCAAGTATTCTTGCGCGTGCGTCGCTATCGACCAGCACGTGCTTGCGCTACTATCTCTTTTTCTTCCACGTGCCCAGCTGATCACTGAGCCGCTTCGCACATGCGCAGCTGATGGCTGGCAATGTCTAACTCACTTGCAGCGCGGCAGCTATTAATCTGTTGGATCGTTGCGCCGTAACATCCCGGGCTCCGTAAATTGATATAATTTACAAAATATTGAAAACAAGCAACGATCTTCCTATTTCTTATAAAGTTATAATGATAATTCACACATAATTTTCAATTCATAATTCATAACTTCACTTATAATAATCAATAAAATCTATTGGCTATGTTTACACTGTTGAAATATTAGGATAAAGTTGTCCTCTATAAAGTGCTGGTGACGGTGATCTATCATCTGATGATTCCCTGTCGTTTGACGCTGTAGCTGTAGTTTCGGCCGCTCGTAGGTTTGTAATCGTATTCCGATGTGTTAAGAATGATGTCAGGGAGTCCCAAAAGGCAGCTAGTAATTGCCATCCAAGACCATAAATGTCATATAAAATTCTTCCATGCATTACCGTGTCTACGATAAATTTGATGGCTCGTCCGATTGCATACAATCCAATGATAGTTGACGTAAAATTTCCTATCCAGTTTGACCATGATTTTATTTTGCTCCAGTATCGATTAATCGCGTTGTCAATTATATTCTCTGATATCAAAGCGTCGAAATGAAATCCTTGTCTGTTAGGTATTTGCCCTGACAGAATTTTGTGAAGAACGTTTGATGCTATACGGCGATCACCTTGATTATATATTAAATTTCGCATTTTTTGAAGACTGTCGGTATCATAGACTTCGCTTTCCATCAAATTTGGTAAGGGTGTGTATTTCCATTTTGTTACTATATCCGTCGTTAACGTTTGAGGTGCAATAGTTTCCCTCATTTTTCCATCTATTGTGTACTACCGGCCTCCAAATTGGAATTTAGCCGGCATAAGCGGAGTTCATTCGATTTCAGTTCCTCTCAGCTGCAATGTTCTTGTTACAAGAGTTAAAAACATTGTTTCATTACCATATTTTACAGGTAATTCTTGATAACACCGCTCTGTTGCAAATGGCTTTACGTATACAGCCTTACATTCCAAAACGTGTAGAACTTCTCCAGTTACGACAGCAGAAAATCCTGATCTCTTCATTATACTTGTAACGAATTCCGTTGGGTTTAAACGTGCAAGTGTCGACTTTGTCTTAAGTAGAGCTTTATCTGTTTTACACATCTCTGTCATTACTGCATTATAAACTTCGTCCAGTCTTTGGCCGATATAGTTCTCAACCATGGTTATCTTTGAGTTGAAATAAGTGAATATGTCGTGGTTCTTAGCACTATCAGGCTTTCGATGAAATGGTGATTTAAATTCTGCCGCTTCCAAAATAAATATTCTTGGATGGTCGGTTCTGTATCCATTATAACCGCAGATTTTCGATGTGCCTTTGGTTCTTATTGAAAATAGATGTGCATCTGATATAGATGTGTATACTGCTTGCTGAATTTGTTGGGTTTGGCTTCCATCCAAGTTCATGGTTTTGTTTACAAATCCTTCGTATAATACTTCGAACTCTGAATCCTCACATCGTTGATTGAGGCTAATATCCCAAGTTGTGTAACCATCCTCTGAATCTAAACATTTTCCGTGTGAATACGGACAGATTACTCCATGTCGTACTATGATTTGATCATTTTCATTGTCAACTGCAGCGAGATAGTTGTATAATGAAATCTCGTATTTATAGTAAACTAATGCGCTGGTCCATGTATACTCAGGAGTTCTATAGACGCCTCCATTGCAATTACTTCCGGAAACATGGCCCACTATCAATGTTTCCCCTCTGGTTGTGCTGTTTCTCCTAATTTCTCGAATTCTACTGTTATGGGTTAATGTTACCGCCCCTTATCAGGTGAGTGTTCCTACATTCTTCTGCTGTAAATTCCTTCACGATGTATGAATAGCCTCTTTCGTAATCTGATGTGTGAGAATGCATCCCACAGTGTCTTATGGATCGTTTTATGATCACCTTGCATTGATAAACCATAACAAATCCTTTTGTACTGCGTTGAAGTACTTGAATCGGTACTTCAGTGATAGCTAAATTTTTGATTGGCGGAAGACATGATGAAACGTCCATTAATGAGTAGCTTGTCATATTGACTTCTGGGTTTGCACAGTCGTAAGCTATCAATCCTTGCATTGTTTCCCCGAAAGCTGATGCCAGAAAATATAAAAACATTAACACGGTTGCGCACCAGAAAGGTGGTCTAACCAGGCTCTTTTTCTTAAGATGGCCGTTTTTATGTTTCATAGCTTTGTCTCTCATACCCTTGACGGCATCTATATCAATTTTTTGGCGTTTTCCCCACGATGCGAAATTAATTGCAGCCTTTTCCATTATCAACGGGTCTGATTCATCTATCAAGATCTTTCCTGGCTCCTGTATTGGTTCGATGGCGTGGGGATCAAATTGTCGTATCTTTTCAAATTTTCTTTTGTTGGTTTCAGGCAGTATTTCTTGGTGATAATTCATAATAACTGTGCTGGTTTCATTATTCTGTTCTTCTTCGTCTCTACGTACATCTAAAATAGCTACATTTACTGCTGGTCTTTTATATATTCCCTTTACGGTTTGTATCATAACTGAACGTACTTGACCGTCTGGTGCTACATGAGTTTCAATCACTCTGCCCTTCAGCCATTTCCCATGGGGAATGTTATCATCGGCGATTACTACGATGTCATTTACCTTAATCGGTACTATTTTCGCTGTCCATTTGTTCCTTTTTAACAGCGTTGGGATGTACTCCTTTTTTCACTTATTCCGAAAGTGTCGAGAGTAGTGTTGTACCATTTTCCATTGCTTTGTTGTCAACTCCTGTTGAGCTGGGTCAAATGGTGGAACGTATTCGCCTGCACGACCGATTAGGAAGTGGAAAGGTGTCAATACTTCATCATCTATTCCGTCGATGGCGATATCCGTGAGAGGTCTGGAATTAAGCATTAATTCAGCCTGTATTAAGGCAGAGCGTAAGGTTTCCACTTGAGGTCGTCGTTCGCCACATGTATTTAAAACTTCGTAGATGCAATTTTTAATTATTCGTATTAATCTTTCCCAAACACCTCCAAAGTGTGGCGCTGGAGGTGGATTGAATGACCACCCAATTTCCAATTTTGCAGCTTCCATTGTGATATTTATTTCCTTCAATAAAGAATGCATTTCCTTCTCTGCTCCGACAAAATTTGTTCCATTATCGCTGTATAAGTGTTTAATTTTGCCGCGTCTATGTTGGAAGTTTCTTAGACATACTAAGAAAGCATCCGTATCTAGTTTTTCTGCTAACTCAATATGAGAGGCTCGAGTTGATAAACATGTGAAAATTACTCCCCACCTTTTTCCGATTGAACGTTTTACTGCTACTTCAAATGGTCCGAAGTAGTCTACTCCAGTGTGTGTGAAAGGATGTGCATAGATGTCTAACCGCCCCTTTGATAGGTTGGCCATCTGAGGTGGTGTCGGTTTTGCCCTTATGTTTTTACATTTTTGACAGTTGATTTTAATTCTCTTTAGCATAGCTCTACCAAACTGTATAAAATATTTTTGGTGAATGGCTGCTACTACTGTACTATCTGATTGATGCAGATATTTTTCGTGGTACATTTTTATAATTAACCGGGTCACATGATGCTTTGGTGGTAGTACTATCGGGCGTCTAGTATATATTGGGAGAAAGTTTGCCTTGTCAAGTCGTCCGTTTGCTCTCATTACTCCATACTCGTCTAAAAAGGGATTTAGACTTGTCAATTTGCTGGGCTTATTTAGAACTCCGTATTTTGAGAGTTCTTCCATTTCACTGGTAAATACATCCCATTGCGCCTTTCGTATGATGGCGCTTTCTGCCACTTGTCGATCTTTTAGGGAAACATTCTCACAAATCCCTTTCTGTCTCTTGTCCAATCCGCAAATTTTTTGAGTATGCAAGTGTGGTGAAGAAGGGCTTCCCAATTTGAATATCGATTTCCTTGTATAAAGTCGGGTTTTGAATCTTCGTAATAATGAACAAGTACCGTGTTTTCTCCAGGTACCGGGTCCTCGACCTTTTTAGGTTTTATCTGTACTGCGGTTCTGTGCAGTAATTTATTGTGGTTTCCTTTACATCCATTTTCGTTGCACTTACTTTTGGTCCAACAATCTATGGCTCTATGTTTGCTACTTGCCAAACATTTCATGCATAATTTATTTTTTGTTACAACTTCCCACCGACTTTCTAGGTTCATTGCCCTAAATTTATTACACTGTACCAGCTTGTGTGACTCCTTACAGGCTGGGCAAGACGGTCGTTTTTCATCGTGTAGGTTTATTCTGTCCCTTTTTTCTATATTTTGGGACATTGAGGTAATCAACCTACAAGTGCGTGCGTGAGGCTTCAACCATTCACTTAGTTCAATCAGTGTGGGCGCTATATTATTTAGTTGTAGCTTCTCTGCCCATTTTATTTGCAGGTTGAAGGGTAATTTATTTACCGTTTGCTCCACTAATCTCATATCCTGCAGGTAATCTTCTCTGTCCAGGACAATCATGTTACTGATCAAATTTTCTAACGCGTCAGCAATTTCGGCTACGGAGTTTTTATTTTCTTTTCTTATTTTTGTCAGCTCATGCAACAATTCTTTGTAGACCGTCTCAGGTCTACCGAAATTCTGTTCCAATCTTTCTATGATTTTAGGAACATTCTCGGGATCCATCATCAGTGGCTGCACACATTTTGCAGCATATCCTCCTAGCACTACCTGTAGTCTATTCAAGTTTTCCAACGGTGAAAACCTGCCCTCTTTCGAGGTATCTGCATATATCTTTCTAAAGGTAGGCCATTCTCGGGGTGATCCATTGAATTTTGGAAGCTGTATTAAAGCTTGACGCTTAAAATATACAGTCCAATCATCATTAACTTGCCGACTTGTACAGGCTGTGTTATTTTCATTGAGGCTTCTTAGTGCTTCTAGCATTTCGCCGAATACTGCCTCCATTTTGGATTCCTTTTGACTGGAGTCTCTTTTGACCTTCATGGCCTTCTCCAATGAATGGATTTGTTCTTCTGTGGCAGCACATTTGATACAAATCCATCGCTCTCCTTTGGTTGGTAATCTTCCCAACACTGCGCATCCGTGGTGGAACCATCGGTCACATTCGTCACATGCGACCATGTCCTGCTTGTCATCTGGTTCTGTGCACAGACGACAATGTCCATTCTTATTTTTCACGAAATGAGACATTTTACTTATATGTCGTGATGCCGTTCGCACCGTTTATAATTCACTTATCAAAACTCTCTTTGGAGTTTACACTTCGATGCCGTCCGCACCGTTCTTCAGAACAATTTCCTCTCTGGAGCCACCAATGATTTCGTGCGAAGGAAAACGAAAACGAGATTCAGAACTTGTGTTCAGGGACCTTGATTTCTTTCGATCGTACAAGCTCTCAGCTGGGAAATAACGTCTTCAAAACCGCAGGCTAGTTGCTCTTGCGTAATGAGAGCCTATGCTTCTGTGGTGGAATAGTTTTTGATCAGCTGAAAGCAGTCTTTTTAGCACTAAGCACAACCTTAAATCTCGGAAAAAGGCTAGTTATCTCTTCTGTGCGGAGACCTATGCTTCTAAATCGGAGGATTACCGATTGTGTTAGCGAAAAGACTTTTGACAAGGAGATGAGAAATTTCGGCCTCAAACATCTATTCGATTTGACTTTCCGAAAACTTCTGATTTTATTTACAAATTTTGGGTCTTATATACTAATTCCTAATCTAGAAAATCTGGACCTCTCGCAGAGATCCTTCTACAAAATGCTGCACGCGCATGCGCGTTATTTCAAGTATTCTTGCGCGTGCGTCGCTATCGACCAGCACGTGCTTGCGCTACTATCTCTTTTTCTTCCACGTGCCCAGATGATCACTGAGCCGCTTCGCACATGCGCAGCTGATGGCTGGCAATGTCTAACTCACTTGCAGCGCGGCAGCAATTAATCTGTTGGATCGTTGCGCCGTAACAATATTATTATTAAAAGAGAAATATTATATTGATTGCAGTATTACGACGAAAGAAGAGCATAACTTACATTGCGACATTTAATGTTAAATATTGCATCATATCATATTATTTCATATATTATCGTCTTGTATTATATTATGTAATGTTATATAATATCGTATTATATTATAATATTATATAATAATATATTGTACAATATTATATAGCATCGTTTTATAGTATGTTACATGATATTATATTAAACTGTATTATATTCTGTTGCATTGTTTTATTTTAAATTATATTATATTGTTTTATGCTCAATTATATCCACAATGGGGAGGGGCAAGGAGTGCATCAGGGTATCTTACAAGTGAATGACTGGAATATGGAGTGGATTGCCAACCTGATTCATGTGGGGAAGCTTTGTGTTTCTCCCTGAAAGTCGGAAATGAGTAAGACGCACACTTCTAACAAACAAACCATCAGGCGGGTTTAAGCTAGTATAGCGAAACTCTTTATTATATGGCCGTATGTTCTTGCAGGAAGGTGCCGGGACCTCAAAACCCATTTTGGCTTTCCTAACAGTAGTTATATGAAAGCTATTTGATAATAAAATTCGGATCTACAGCAAGTCTACCCGCATACACTGATAATGCTTTGTACTGATGGTGGCTTCACACATACATACAAACCGATTAAACCGATTTTCACAAATCAATAATCAAGTTAAAGCTTTCATCGTTTTAATAGATACTGTGCAATTTCATCGAAATTCGACTTCCGGTTCCGAAATTAGATGACGATGACTGTCAAAACTTATAAACTGTCATACAAAATAATGCAAAACCGGTACGCATCGGTACGTGCTGGTTCGGAAGAAGCAAACACCACCACCTTGCAGGATGCGTACATAGTTGTCACATTCAAATCTATATTAACTTGACATAACTGTTTACAAATTTAAAAGATCATGGTAGTTTATACCTAGCGAAAGGTTTCGATTTTATTCAAGTTTAAAAGAAAAATCTTGAGAGAATTTTCTAGTCATGTTTTTGAAAATATAAGTAATATGAGAAAGGCACTACTAGGTGGATTAAGAAAGGTTTTTATTTTTGAATTCATTTTTACCCCGCGATTTTAGCTGAAACGTTTCTAACGATAAGAGTAAATTCAGCAGCTGCAAGATTCATATGGGTAGTCATTGTCATTATTTTCTTCCGACAACTGTGCACTGAACGATGATCGTTCTCTTTGGAATTGCAGTGGAACATGCGGAAGGAAATTTCACTCCGCCTGTATTGGCGTTTAGCGAAATAATGAAGAACTGCTGCGTACATTCATGTTTCCTTTATGCATCGAATGTCAGAAGGACTATTAGGAACAATACAATTTGAAGGAACTCATACGCCAGCAGAAAAAATTAACGGACAGAACTAAGGTCCAGTCAGACTCCAATCAGGCCATTATTCAGTACCTAAAAACCACGGCCATATCGAATGAATCATTCAATCATATCGAGCCTTTATTGACCGATATTCAAACGTAGCTGACCAAAATAAACAACATTAATACTGCAACCGAAAAAAATATCACTGGAATTTTCTAAGCTATCAGAAACCATAAGTATGCCCGAATCTCTTGCTGAAGATTTGGGTAAATCAAGTAATGCCCTGCCAATTGATGCGCAGTCGGCAATCGAAAAATGCACCGCAGTTCTACTTCACAAATTTGACGAATTCGAAAAAAGAATCGATGCTGACGCTAGTAATCTCAACATAGACACGAACAAAATCGTCTACCAAATTATGGACGAAGTTAAATTTTTATCGTCAGAATTCTCTAACCAAAGGCCAGAAAAGAAATTCGCCCATCCAAGCCTACAAGAAGAACTATTGGACTGTACTCCTGAACTCGGCAGCACAACTTTAGAAACAGAGAAGGAAATTCAAGCATGCGACAGTGGCTGGCGCTTCATCGGAAGTAAAAAAATTTGGATACGAGACTGGAGTGAGTATGACAAGAAACAGCTCACTCGACGGCTGCAAGAAAAACAAGCAGAACAAGCAAACTTCAGACGGAAACATCGGAAGCGGAAACAACAAAATAATACAAATTTCAACAACAACAACAACAACAGAAACAAATATTACAGTATACGCAGTAAAAACAACAACACCAACTACAACATCAAACTCGACAACAACAACAACAACAACAGCAACAACAACAACAGCAACAACAACAACGATAACAACGTGCACTCCAACAGCAATTTAAACACAAACAGTAACAATACCTGCCACAACAATAACAATAAGCTGTCATTACAATATACCTCACCCTTGGACAAGCACTTACTAGCAGCTGCACGGGTTCAATTCTCCGGGCATCCAGGTGCAGATATTGCCTCAAAATTCATAAATTTTCAAAAAGGTGAAACAATTAACCCTTACAAAGGAACAACACGTATTCAAAACAACACTACTCCGGTCTTAGGAAGTAATGACATCGAAGCTGCACCATCCACTAACTATGTGAACACATGTTCAATATCACAGAACATAAATACATCTGCATTATCACAGGATATGAATACAGACAGCCAATTCGAAATTGACCCAATGCGTCCTCCAATTGTACGTCTTACTTCACAATCTGCAAATGGCGACGAACGCTTCTTGAATGCAAGACTTCGTGACCCGAAAATAATGCACGTCATCCGTCTGTATTTATCATACATAAAAAATCAACAACCTACAGTATGCATCGAAGGTATGACACCTACCAGTATAAAAATGTTATTAGCATCAGAAGG
Organism: Malaya genurostris; assembly: GCF_030247185.1. Classification (NCBI taxonomy): domain Eukaryota; kingdom Metazoa; phylum Arthropoda; class Insecta; order Diptera; family Culicidae; genus Malaya; species Malaya genurostris. The sequence continues at coordinate 130,148,831 of NC_080572.1, forward strand.
CCTTTCAACAACACATGACCACCTCCTACGAATCTTCATCGAAGTCCATCAGGAATATGGAATGAAACCTAAGGAAGCGCTGGCCGACCTGGACTCTTATGGGAAATTTTTGACAAGTGAACACATCCGCCGACTCCAACTAATCCGGGAAGCCGAACACAATTTTACAAGGCCGAATTTTCGGAAATAACGACGTCCTCTATTGAGGTAGTATCCTATAATGACGTTAGTGACACTACACTTCATTCAAATCCTAAAATTTCTTCGCATTCACTACAGAATGCGATTGAAATTCTTGTCTACTGTCAGAATTTCAATCGCATGAAAAGCCCAGCCAAAATGAAGGAAATTCAACAAAATATTTTATCATCTTCTTTCTCAGTTATTCTTGGAACTGAAAGTAGTTGGGACGAAAGCGTAAAATGCGAAGAAAGTTTTGGAAATAACTATAACGTATTCCGGCATGACCGTAACTTAGCAGTATCCAACAAAAAATCTGGAGGTGGAGTCTTCATTGCAGTGAGTGCTGATTTTTCATCCGACAAAATTAAAACAAATACACACAAAGAATTTGAAGATGTTTGGACTAAAGTATTTATATCAGGACAAAAACATATTTTTCCCTCTGTGTATTTTACCCCTGAAAATGCTAACAAAACAACTTTCGAGCTATTCTTTCAAACCGTAGGAAAAATTATGTCGAATATGGAACCAGAAGTTAAGTTGCACATATACGGTGACTTTAACCAACGAAACGCTCACTTCATCACCGATGAACAAAATATATCCATTCTGCTTCCAATTGCAGGAGAAAATGAAACACTACCATTTCTTTTCGACACATTTTTTTTATTCGGCTTGAATAAAATTAATTCGGTGAAAAACAAACAAAATTCATATCTTGATCTTCTTTTCACAAACTGTACCGAAGACTTCTGTGTGAATGCCTCACCAAATCCACTCTGGAAAAATGAAGCATTTCACACAGCAATTGAATACTCCATCTTTTTGCATAACATGTCTCCCCCTAACGAAATAGAATACGATGAAGTGCCGGAATACCACAAAACTAATTTCGAAGAAGCAAAACGTAGACTAAGTACATTAAACTGGCAAAATATTTTGAGTACAGAAGGATTCTAATTATTAACAACTTAATTTCGGGAATTATACCAGTAAAAAGAAGAAGAAGAAGTCACAATAGCAAATTGCCTGTCTGGTCCAATCCGCAATTGAAAAACCTGAAAAATAGAAAGCAGAAAGCTCATAAGACTTATAGAAAAGATAAAAGTGTTATCAATCTACAAAACTACCTCTATATTTGCAATGACCTGAAAATAGAAATCAACTCGGCACACGAAGAATATAATCTTAAAGTTAAAAGCGAAATCAAAGAGCATCCTAAAAATTTCTTTAGCTATGCTAAAACAAAACTGAAGAATAACAAGCTTCCTTCCCAGATGAAACTAGACGGAACAACTGAAAATAATAGCACTGAAATTTGCAATTTATTTGCAATATTTTTCCAAGAAATACATACATCATATGCCGAGACAGATCGTGAACGTGACTACTTTTCCTTCATACCGGGGCTTTCTAATGACATCAGTGTTAATCAGTTATCAAAGCAAGAAATATTCACTACACTTGAAACCCTAAACGCAGCAAAGGGACCTGAACCTAACGGAATAGCACCAATATTTTTGAAACAATTAGCTACTGAACTCACAACACCATCTCTTCAACTTATCTCTAAAAACATGAATATTATCAGAAACATGGAAATCCTCCTTCTTAGTGCCGGTTTTTAGATTAGGCTCAAAATCAGACATACGTAATTATCGATGAATTGCCATTATCTCGTGCATTCCAAAATTGATTGAAAAAATTTTCAATGGAAAAATATTTCAACAAGTAAAAAATTACATAACTCCAAAACAACATGGCTTTTTCAAAGGTCGCTCTACGTCAACAAAACTTTTGGAATTCATTACATTCACTTTGGAATATGGAAATTATGTAGAAACTCTCTATACTGACTTCAGCAAAGCTTTCGACAGAATTGACATACCATTATTACTATTCAAAATTAAAAAATATGGCATAACATAGAACAAATACTTTTGGAATGGCTTGAACCATATCTCACAAAACGTAAACAAATTGTACGCTATCAAAACACATACTCCAAATCAATAAATGTCACTTCAGGTGTTCCCCAAGGTTCACATTTAGGCCCTCTTCTTTTTATCTTGTACGTAAACGACATTTCCTTCTTACTCAAACAAACTTGTAAAATACTTGAATATGCCGACGACATGAAGCTCTTTATGAAAATAAAAAATGCCTTAGATGCTGAAGTATTTCAATATGAAATTAACGTATTCAACATTTGGTGCAATAAAAGCTTACTTCAACTAAACGTTAAGGAATGTAGTTCAGTAACGTTAAGAAGAAAAATCATGTCTCCTTCTATTAACATATATTTAGGAAACCAACCTGTAGAAAAATGCTAAATTATTAGAAACCTAGGCGTAATTTTAGACTCAAGACTCTCTTTCGTGGAGCATTATAATACAATTGTCAATAAAGCAAATAGTATGTTAGGGGAGCGGGTCATATCGCCGAAAGCCATTTCGCCGAAAATCGTTTCGCCGAATGCCATTTCACCGAAAGTCGTTTCGCCGAATAGGTCATTTCGCCGTAAGTCGTTTCGCCGAAAGGGTCATTTCGCTGAAAGGGTCATTTTGCCGAAAGGGTAATTTCGCCGAAAGGGTCATATCTCCTGCATGTTATGTCTCCTGTATAACTGATGTGGCGCAGCCACATAACCGAAGCCAAAGCTGCCGAGCCGACGCCAGCTGAGTCGGCCGCCGACCCGCCGTCGGAAGCGGCGGCCTCTTGCATACAAACCTGTAACCCCCTCGTTTGCCCGGTCTACTCAAAGCTAGGTTTCTTTGCTTTAGTTAGGTCCGAACGAGGTCGGACAGCACATGAACCAAAACGATGTGGCGTAGCCGCATTAGATATTTTTTCATTTTCACTTAATAAACGGAAAATACCACCTAAATTTGCCTGGTAGATACACCTATGCAGTTGCTTTGATGCTTACTAGCTAATAGTCATCAAGTTTTCTTGGGAACTACTTTCTGAGGTTCATGAATCAATCTTTATTCAAGAGTACAACAATCAATCATTATTCAAGAAGTACAATGGTAGGTCAACAAAACGGGCGTTAACGCTATCATCTTTCGTTTGTCTTTAATTTAAATCAATTCTAATTACGATTTCAAGACGATTTCAGGATTCGGCGAAATGACCCTTTCGGCGAAATGGCTTTCGGCGAAATGGCATTCGGCGAAGTGACCCATTCGGCGAAATAACCCTTTCGGCGAAATAACCCTTTCGGCGAAATGGCTTTCGGCGAAACGGCTTTCGGCGAAATGACCCTGATCCGTATGTTAGGCTTTATTAAACGTTTCAGTCATAATTTTCAGAACCCTTACACAATAAAATTAATATACAACTTACGTTAGGCCAATTTTGGAATACTGCAGCATAGTATGGAACTCATGTACCTCCGTACACGTAGAACGCATCGAATCTGTCCTAAAACAATTTGTACTGTATGCGCTTCGTAGACAAAACTGGACTACATTTCCTCTTCCATCATATAAAGCGCGTTGTATGCTCATAAACTTACAAATACTCGAAGAACGCCGCAAAGCTACAATGCTTTATTTTATCAACGACATTATTTCTCAACGAGTACAATCTGAATCATTGCTTTCACAACTAAAATTTTATGCTTCTAGTCGCCACCTCAGAAGTCGTCAAATATTCTTGGAAAAAATAACAAAACAAATTATGCCAAAAATAACCCTGTTAACAAATGAAAGAAAAATAAAAACCAAATCGTAAAATTAATGTATAGCATATAAGAAACCATTGTAACTTTTTTTTGTCTGTGGTCTACATTTGTTTGACAAATAAATAAATGAATAAATATAATATATCTGAAACTGAAACAAACGAATCCCCAGCAAGCCGTTTTAGTTTTATTCATTCGAACAGTTCTACTGTCACATGAAAACCTGATATACGCTGCCGTTCTTTTTTCTATATTCGAAACACAGATAACAGTTCGGCAGAAAAGTTCGTATCGTTTAATAGAAACACACATTTTTTTGCCAAAATTCGTTTTTATTATTAAACATAATTTCCATCAGAGGCGATACAGCGATTATAGCGATCTTCCAACTTTTCGATACCATTTTTGTAGTACGATTTGTCCTTTGCCTCAAAATAGGCCTCAGTTTCAGCGATTACCTCTTCATTGCTTCTAAATTTTTTACCAGCGAGCATTCTCTTGAGGTCTGTGAGCAGGAAAAAGTCACTGGGGGCCAAATCTAGAGAATACGGTGGATAAGGGAGCAATTCGAAGCCCAATTCGTTCAATTTCAGCATGGTTTTCATCGACTTGTGACACGGTGCATTGTCTTGATGAAACAAAACTTTTTTCTTCTTCAAATGAAACCGTTTTTTTAAAATTTCGTCCTTCAAACGCTCTAATTACGCTATATAATAGTCACTGTTGATGGTTTTTCCCTTTTCAAGGTAGTCGATGAAAATTATACCATGCGAATCCCAAAATACAGACGCCATAACCTTACCGGACGATTGTTGAATCTTTCCACGCTTTGGGTTCGGTTCATCGCGTGCAGTCCACTCAGCTGACTGTCGATTGGACTCCGGAGTGAAGTAATGAAGCCATGTTTCGTCCATTGTTATATATCGACGAAAAAAATCGGTTTTATTTCGATATAACAGCTCCAAACACTGCACAGAATCATCAATTCGTTGTTGTTTTTGAGCGATTGTGAGCTCACGCGGCACCCATTTTGCACAAAGCTTTCTCATAAACAAATATTCGTGAATAATATGTCCAACACGTTCCTTTTATATCTTTAGGGTGTCAGCTATCTCGATCAACTTCACTTTACGGTCATTGAAAATCATTTTGTGGATTTTTTTCACTTTTTCATCGGTAACAGCCTCTTTTGGACGTCCACTGCGTTCATCGTCTTCGGTGCTCATATGACCAGTACGAAATTTTGCAAACCACTTACGAATTGTTGCTTCGCCCGGTGCAGAGTCTGGATAACACTCATCAAGCCATTTTTTGGTATCGGTGGCACTTTTTTTCATCAAAAAGTAGTGTTTCATCAACACACGAAATTCCTTTTTTTCCATTTTTTCACAATAACAAAAGTAGCTTCACTCAAAATGCAATATCTCACAAACTAATAATCAGACAGCTGTCAAATTTATACACGTATCTTTTGAAGGTTGGTACTAACTGAAAATGGTATGGATTTAATTCTAGTGGCGCCCTCCCATAGAAACGATACGAACTTTTCAGCCGATCTGTTAAAACGCTTCTGGGGCTGCCAGTTTATTTTGTTATAATTTCTAGCTTTATATTTCAAAACTGACATAAATTATGCATCTAGAACTAGAACAGTCTTGAACAGGCCCTAAACTATCAAAGTTAGGATTCGATCAGTGGCGCGACATGTGTGGACAAGTTAAGTCCGTATTTGAGCGAGTTGCTCTGTGGTACGCTCCGCGCATGCGGGTCGTGATTGAAAAATTCACTGCTCCGAAAGTGTTATTCTCTCCGCTCTGAAACTTTACCATTATTAAGTTAAACCCCTAAGACTTATTGTTTCAACTAAAAAGTCCTTAGATTGAAATACTTTTATTTGTTCATTAATTTTTATTTTATTTTTTCATTAAATATACTGAACGGTAGTTTCATGGAGTCACTTATTTGAAAGCTAAGGAAATGACGCACATTTCTTGTCCTGTACTAATTTTTGTATTTTCATCCGAATTTACAGTATAGGCTATTGAAAAAAGGCGCTTTTGTCGTGAATACAAATTACTTTACTATGGGGCGGCTTTTCAAAATTCAACATAATTTTTGCTACATGCCATCGGAAATATGATCATAATTTTATGATAAAATTTTCAGTTGAATGACATATTCTCAAATAATTCAAAATTAAACTTTTCGTAAATGTTTGATATAAACGAGTATCAAAGAGGATAATTAATAAGGTGCGTTTGCCTATCTCGTATTTTGAAAGCTCATAGCTCAGTGATCTGTGGAAGGGTTTATATAATCTAACCACCAATAGAATCGAAACTTGAACGTGTATTACAATAACATTGAAGTTTTTCAATAGTACACTATTGAAAAACCTGTCTGATTTGACCCATGACAGCACCAGAAAATCAGAACGCGAGATATCTGCTTCTGTACAAGAGCATCCATATAAAAGTTGAGTAGTTCATTTTTCCTACGATTCGTCATCTAACACTCGATTTGAATAGACGAATAACCTGCTACGACTTATTTCGATTTTGTTTTATCTTTTATTCGCAGCTACCTAAATATCCGCTGACAATTCAAGGCACTTTTTAGAACCACAGATTATCATTAAGAGCTAATTGAACTTTCAAAATTTCCTACCAAAAGATTCATCAAGATGGAAGTTAAAATAGTTAAAATGCGAAATATTTCAAATGAAATATTTCTTATATCTAACGAAAATAGTTTGTAAGTTTTGCTACATGCCATCGGAGATATGATCGCAATTTTATGATAAAATTCTCAGTTGCATGGAATTATCTCAAATAATTCAAAATCAAACTTCAATGTTTGCTATCAACGAATATCGAAGAGGAAATCACGTGATGCGTGTTTGCCTTTCTCGTATTTTGAAAGCTCGTAGCTCAATGATCTACAGAAGTATTTATATAATCTAACTACCAATCGATTCTTAATTTTTCAACTCAAACGTGTATAGCAACAGCATTGAAGTATTTCAATAGTACACTATTGAAAAATCTGTTTCATTTGGCCCATGTCAGCACCAGCCAATCAGAACGCATTCTGAGGAAGAGAACAAAATATCTGCTGCTGTACAACAAATCGCTCGAGAAAAATTTTCCGAACAGTGCTAAATATCGTAGTGAATTCCACAATTTTATCCTTCTGAAAGGCAGGAATGAGTCCCGTACAGCATCCTGATAGTTTCTCTCAATGAAATATGCAAATCCGAAATGAAATAATCGACATCAAAATACTATAAGTGACTATTTGTGTAGCTGTTGGAACCGCCCATTTGAAAAAAAGCTACAAACGAAATCACGTAGAAAGAAATCTCTTAAGTAAAACTGATTCAGTTTGGCATCATCCGCACTGCAAGCGGATATGTCGCGGTTCGTTCAGAAAACCAGTTTCACTTCAAACAATAGCTGCTGGTCGTTTGCGTTGGAGCAAAATACAACGAAAAGTGAACAACCTTGGGAAACATTAAAAATGTTTCCTAAAGAACTATCAGAATTACTTATCTGTTAAAGTGAACAAATTGGAAGTGAAATAATCAGTTTAGTGTAGATCTACAGTCTAATAGATTCTAATTAGAAGAATTTCGAATTTTTTTCTCCGTTATTTTTTGTATTGAAAAATTATTTCGCTGTTGATAGCAATTTTATATTCTCGTAAAAATACGCCGATGATAGTTGTGGTAGATTTAATCGTAGATGCTTCAAAACAAGATAATATAAAATTCATTGATTTCATGAGCAAGTATGTCAAGTTGTGATGTGATGTGATGTGAAGTGAAGCCACCATCAGTTCAAGGACTTGCCAGTGGATGCGGGTAGACTTACAGTAGCCCCGATATGACTCATCCACTCACCTTCTTACTATAGCTGTTACCGAAAAGCGAACAAAAAGGGTTGGGCGGATACGTAAGTAGAGTCACTTACTCGTATTCCGCGGGAATAAAAGATGCTCTTCCAACCATAATATCCAGTGCATGGATGAAGCATATCGCTATACATGCTTGAACCCGCCTGATGGTTTGTTTGAGAAGGGCGCGTCAGACTCATTTCAAACCTTCAGAAGGAAACAAGTTTCCTTCAAGTGACTTGGGCTGGCTATCCACAATCCCTCGTCCAGTCATCAATTCGTCCGATGCCCTGATGCTCCCTCCCCTTTACGCCTCCGTGCAGAATGTTTTATATTGATGAATACAATGAAACAGGCGCGTATACAGGGGGGTGTTTTAGGGGTTCAAACCCCCTCCGAAACTCAAAAAAGTATGATATTATGTAAACTCTTTTTTTCAAATAAATAAAAAAAAAATGAATAATTTTCAACAAACGACTCCACAATAAAAAAATTTCAAATAATTATATAAAAAGTTCCATTTGTATGGAAATTGATCAACATGTTCTGAAACACCCCCCGAAATTTTTTTCTGGGTACGCGCCTGCAATGAAACATAGTGTAATGAAATTAATATAACATAAAATGATATAATAGATTACAAAACAATATAATATAACATAATATAATATAATATATTTTAATTTAATATAATATAATACAATGATATAAAATAACAGTTAATGTAGTGTCAGTTATGCTCTTATCTTCGCAATACTGCAGGAAGTAGAATATTTCTCTTCTAATAATAATAATAATATCCACATCTATAAAAATAATATATGTTATTATTATTGATGACAAATTAATAATAATAACAATAAATATAATAATGAAAATAACAATAAAAAACAATATAACATAGTACAATGAATTATATAACAAATAATAGAATAAATAAAATGATATGTTGCGATATGCTATGATATTATATTACTTGAATTTATATGTCATTTCCCATCCTCTCCTTCAACGCATTCCATCGACCATCTGTCACCACAGACACACGTGTAGGCATAAAGCTCAGCTTGTGACGACCTCGATATTTAGTTGAAAGTTACTTTAAAAATGATAACTTATAAGGAAAACAAATTTATATTTTGCGCAGAGGTACGTAGTACTACTAATAATAAACCCTATAATATAATATAATATAATACAACATAATGCAATACAATATAACACAATACAATAGAATACAATATAATATAATATTATATAATATAATAAAATATAATACAATATAATACAATATAATATGATATAATGCAATGCAGTATAATACCATACAACATAGTATATAATAACATAAAATAGTGTAAGACGATAATATATGAAATAATATGCTATGATACAATATAACAGGTAATATCGCAGTGTAAGTTACTCTCTTCTAATAAAAATAATAATAATAATACATGATGTAATAAACAACACAATTATATGTTGTAATATACTATGATAAATACTGCACTTTAGGATGGGCTTCAACCTACAAGCCATTTCGCACCCTCTCATTCTGCTACTAACGCAGAAGGCGATAGCACCCAGTCGACGCCGTTCTATTGACCAAACGCTCATAGACGCTCGGGGAGACATGAGATAGGGACTTGTGAGGACTTAGTTATCTCACCATTTGACGACCTCATGAGCAAGTATGTCAAGTTGGACATAAAATCTCTTTCACAAACTACTACGCTTGGAGGCTCATGTATGAATCTTGTATTTGCTAAAAATATCAATGAATAAAACCGTAGATATATTTCATACTTTTCATATCAAAGGATTATTGTATCATTGATCAATCCAACGAATTAATGTTTTCTTCATTGGAAGATTACAATCGATTGAAAACGCTATAGCTACGCCTACAGACAACAGGTCAGGTTGAAAATAGATGTCAGTCAGCCAGCGGCATCCATCGGAATTCGAATTCAACTCGTCACTCCCCAAAGCGAACGCTTTCATAAAAGGTTCTTTTCAGAACCACCATTATTTAATTAAAAACCACTATAAAAACTACAAGGATCAGCCCATGGGGTTGTTAGAGCCATTGATGTGGAACAAGGGAACCAAAATTTCCAATAATCGACATTTTCAATTAATCGTTACACTTTTGAATCCGCAAATGCACGAGAGTCTGCTTAGATTGATCTTTATTAGGAACCAATACCGAACACGCAAACCCAGAATATAGACTCTATTTGTCGTGATTTGTATTTGTTTTGTAGCCGACGAAATTACATCAATAGCCCAAATGTATGCAATTATATGTTTGTACATACTTGCGATACAGATATCGATATTAAAGCTTCTCTTCGCCAAGCTTGTGTTCAAGTTTTGTATGCAAGCAGTTGTTTTTATATCGTTTCTCTGCCATTAGTACCGATTTTGGTTGTAGCGATAAACTTTTTTTCATTAGCAATCGAGTTCATCTTATATAAATAAGAAATTAATCTTATGCACTCAAAATTTACCCTGGGGTAGTTGTCAATTTCTTAGGCGAAACGACATAACATGGCATTTTATCCGAGCTTGCATGACACAAGATCAGAGCATAGCAATTAAAGCTTCAAATCGTTTTATGGCACTTTTCGTTTTGCTGTCTAGCAACAACCTACCTCTAGCAAGCTACGTGTAGGACTGAAACGTTAGCTATAATTTTGCTTATATTTATAACATCGCGTGCTTCTAACAGCTTCGCTTTTGCATCGATTGACCAATCAGAGCGCTGCTTTCCTTTTGATATATCGCTTACTCCTTCAAAATCGTCGACTATGGCAGGGAAATCCGGTATGCCGGAGATTTTTCACAGACAAAATAGGACACTGCTAGCTATCAATCAACATTTCAATGATATATAATTAAAAATACATGGCTATGAACATTCAAATCAATACGTAGAAATATTTCCAATCAAATGGTGACATGATATTAATAATTGATACAAAATTGACTGGGCTGTAATTGTTCAAAACCTGACCACATTTCTACGTGTATTTATTCTTGTTGCACGCCTATATAGAAAACAAAAATGTGTTCCACATTAAAACTGATGTAACTTATCCATACTTTAGTGTAGGTGCATCGTTTCAAATTCTAAGAAGTGCTTGTACAACTCACACAATCGATCGTCTAACTGATATTCGGAAGCGTGTCAGTTTTATTTGTATTCACGACATCCAGTTGTGTCTCTGACATTATATATATATATATATATATATATATATATATATATATATATATATATATATATATATATATATATATATATATATATATATATATATATATATATATATATATATATATATATATATATATATATATATATATATATATATATATATATATATATATATATGAATATGACTGTTCTAGCAATACCACTGTAGGCAAGAGAAAAAGTTCGTTCACTAGTTGACGGATTGTGCGTAATGGAGTCTGATAAATAATATTGGTCTTTGTGAATCAATGTAAAGATTGTGCTGTAGAAGCGCTAAGGTCAAATTAAGAGATTTTCTTTGCATTTAGATTTCGAATGATTTAGATTATACACTAACGCACATAATAAGTGGCAATTTTCAAGTTGGATTTATATTCTGAGAAGAATGTTCAAATTGGTAAGATCAATATCTACTTAAAATGTGAGCGTCGCCTCTCCAAGCCACCAAAAGTTCTTTAGTCCCAAAAAATATTCACTTTACTAGAGCTCTAAAGTACGCGTGGCACTTTTTGGCAACTTGAACGATGCTGCTTTTGGCAACTTGAACGATCAAGGAACTGCTTCAAAGTTAGTTCTGTTGCATCGGGTGAAGATTCAAGTATAGGTAATTCCTTAAAAACGAACTGTTCAGAATGCTCTGTATGCAACTTAAGCCAAATCTTTTTTTTTTACAAACTTTTGGTCACTTGGGCTAAGTACAAATTGTAAATATATCCTACTTCACCGAATGAACAGCTCTAGAAGAGAAATACTTCAACATTGTGTTAAGTTTATCAATACAAAATGCTGGTTAAGGAACTTTTTTATCTATTACCGGAAGCAAGAATCACATCTGGGAGAGAAAACGTCTATTATGTCGAAGCCATTAGAGAGGGCTCTCTGTTCAGTGCTTTGACTCAAAGGATGGGATGAAAATCTGACAAATATTTCAAATTTTCACATTAATTTTTGGTAATGATTCTTTTTTGGGATAAAGCAAATGTTTATCGAATTCCGTTGATTGTAGGTTAAGTAATTAGAAAAATATTGGAGAGAAGCGTTAAGCATTTAGTCGTTTGACAATTCTGCTCTCCGAAAACATAAATTCGAACAAATAATTTTTGAGTGAGACGAAGTTTGACGGGTCAGCTAGTACTCATTAAAAAGAAACTATTGGTGTTTCACAGGAATTGATATACAATCATCAAAACACGTGCATTAAAAAGCGCTTGAAAATTTTAAGCATACAAAGACATGTTTCACATGTTCTATTTATAAAAACATAAAAGATCAATTCTACAATATGTAGTATAACCATTCAAAGATGGCTTTTATCGTATCGAAGAAGGCTCACTAGCAACTTTTCACACTATTCAATCAGTGTCATCAAAGAGAGACGGATACCATCGCAGCAACAAAAAACCGGCATGGTTCATTTACCATAGAATAGACACAAGTGCGAGAGCGAATTTCTCTCGATGACCTGTCTGAGAATCGAAGGTTAGCTCGCTGCTGTGGGGATTCTCTCTGAAGCAACAAACGGTCGCTTATTCTCGTCTCGCGATCCGATTCTGTATGAGCAGTAGATAATTGAGAAAGAATCAGTTTACTATTACCGCTTATTCTAACTATGTGCATATAACCTTTGTATAAGTTGTGACAATGAAAATATATGTGAATACTCCACACAAGGGTTTTGAAATATTGCAACCTAGTATGAGAATCATCAAGTCGAATCATCGATTCGATTTTCTGCGATAATTGTCAACTTGCGATTCTTTCTTGGTAAATTCCACACAGCAGTAATCATTATCAGACTGTAATTTTTTTTAAGGGCCGTGAAATACTCAGAGTATGAAGTGGAGCGAAGAAATGTAGAAAAATTCTCAAACGGTTCATGTATTGAGAAACACGAGTTCTGGTAGCATCTTCTACCGGATTGAAAATGTTGTATACAATATAGATAAATATCGAGCAGCTTCTGTCAAATTTTCGGCAATCACCAACACTGTAACTTTATTTATATGCAAAATATTTTGTAGTGAGTACGATTTACTTTACTATGGGGCGCCTTTTCAAAATTTACCCCCCTGAGAGGGTGATAAGTTTTTGAACGTGAATATCTAACGTATCTAACGAATCAACACAATTTTTGCAAACACCATCGGAAACATGATTACAATTTTATGATAAAACTTTCAGTTGTGTGACTTAATCTCAAATAGTTCAAAATTGAACCTTTCTGTAATTTTTGCTATCAAAGAGTATCAAAGAGGAAAACACATGAAGCTTGTTTGCCTTTCTCGCATTTTGAAAGCTCATACCTCAGTGATCTGCGGAAGGATTAATATAATCTTAGTATCATCAGATTCGAATTTTTTCAACTTGAACTTATATTACAACATTAATATTTCACAATAGTACACTATTGAAAAACCTGTCTGATTTGATCCATTTCAGTATCAGCCAATCAGAACGTGTTCTGAGGAATAGAACAAAATATGTGCTGCTCCAGCGATTTAAAAGGTGATATTGACTATTTTCTATCATTTTGTGAGCAACTGTTACAAAAGGAAGACACACACGAGAGTAACATCGGGCCGGCCACACAGCAAAACCACACCAGAAGCCTGGCAGCTGAAGTCATCATTTTACATACATCAAAACCACATGAAGTCATCAGTGTACACGCAAAGAACCATCTCGGATCTAGATGCAGATCCTGTTGGTCGTGACAATTCAAAGCACTTTTCAGTGATACAGATCATCATAAAGAATTAATTGAATTTTCTCTTTCGTACCAGAAGCATCAGATTTCTCAAAATAGAAGTATACAAAGTTTGTACCGTCACTGACACATTCAATTACGAATACAGAACACATCTCTATACTAATTTGGGTGTAGTTTGGAAATATGCCGTGAGAAACAAACGAAACGTTCAAACAAACGAAATGTTCAAACGACATGTTCAATATCGCGATAACCTTCGCCACAAGCACAATGATTAGTTTCGGAAAGTCCAATTCGAAGGAGATGTGCATCTAACGTGTAGTGATTGGACATGAGTCTGGACATCACACGAATGAAATCCCTACTCACATCCAGTGCCCAGAACCATGCCTTAGTCGATATTTTAGGAATAATTGAGTGCATCCACCGACCCAGATCATCTTTATCCCAAGAAGCTTGCCAGCTGGCAAGTGTTCTTTGGCGAGACGCGCTATAGAACTCGTTTTAAGCCATCGATCTCTTATAACCCTCAATAGCACCACGTTTGGGTAAAATATCGGCTTTTTTATTGCCTGGAATGGAGCAAACCCAAACTATTGTGATTTGATAATTATTGTTCAATATGTCGTTCAGGCACTGTTTTATTCTGCCCAAGAAAAACGTTTCATTTTTGCCAGCAGCGTTTGAACGAATGGCTTCAATTGCACTCAGACTATCTGTGAAGAGAAAATAATGGTTTCGAGATAATGTGACGATTACACTCAAACTATAATAAACTGCTGCTAACTCTGCTATATAAACAGATGCAGGTTCTTGAAACCTAAATGAAGCCGAAACTTTATTGTTGAATATACCAAACCCAGTAACCTTTTCAATTCGTGATCCGTCCGTGTAAAATATTTTCTCAGAGTAAATATGCCTGAACTTACTTGATAATATTTTTGGGATTTCCATCGAGCATAGGTGTTCCAGGATTCCACGCGCTTCGCGCTGCATGGATGTGTCGAAAAATAGAGTTGAGTCAGGGACATTTAAAAGGGTGTCACGGATACGAATATATCTTGAAGGGTTGATTTCCTGTGGCATATGGTTAAAATATACTGTCATGAATCTTGTATGAGATTGAAGCTCAACTAGCCTTTCGAAGTTATTAATAACTAGGGGATTGAGTACCTCACATTTTATTAGCAGTCGCGACGAAAGCTCCCGAAAACGACCCTTCAATGGAAGAACTCCCGCCAGAACTTCAAGACTCATTGTATGTGTCGAGTTCATGCAGCCTAAAGTAATTCGCAAACAACGATACTGAATTCGCTCCAGTTGGATAATATGAGAGTTTGCAGCGGAACGAAAGCAAACGCATTCATATTCCATCACTGAAAGTATCGTTGTCTGATACAATTTTATTAGATCTTCCGGATGAGCACCCCACCAAGATCCTGTTATTGTTCGAATGAAGCTGAAGCTGCGCGGGATCATGCTTTCTTGAAAAGACGACCAGCTCTGTTTTCTCCGCAGAGAACTCGATACCCAGATGAACAGCCAAAACGGACAAGTTATCTAAGGTATCTTGCAATGGTTTTTGCAGATCAATAGCTTTGGGTCCAGTAACTGAAACCACGCCATCATCTGCTAATTGTCATGCTACCCATATTTAATACCGTCATGCTAAAATTGTCGCAAATATTATACATTAAGGATGATCTGCTATCATTGTAAACTGAACTCCACATCATTCCGTGTGAATTGAAATCTCCCAGAATCAATCGTGGATCAGGGAGGGCTTCGACCATTTCATTAAGCTGCCGTTGTCCAACTTGAGCTCTTGGAGGAATATATACCGAAGCAATGCAAATGTCCTTTCCTTTAATGTTTATTTGACAAGCAACAACTTCTACACTAGAAGTCGAAGGAATGTTTAATCTATAAAAGTAATAACATTTCTTAATTCCTAAAAGCACTCCACCATACGGAGAGTCTCTATCGAGATGTATTATGTTAAAGTCATTAAAATTTAAGGCTATGTTTGATGCAAGCCATGTTTCGCACAAAGCAAATACATCACATTTTTGACCTTGCAACAAAACTTTAAATGAATCAAGTTTTGGCATGATGCTTCGACAATTCCACTGCAGGACAGTGATTGAATCATTTGCGGCGGATGAGAAAACTATCCATCAAATGACACAAAACCTGAAAGAACTGGCCATTGAGCTGATAACTGTTTCAAAAATGTTCTAGCTATTGGAAGGAATGCCGTTATGATGGTCTTCAGAGGTTCAGAAATATTGAATGCTGCGAAAATCCATTCTACAATTTCCGAAAACTTCAGTAATCCTGATGGTGGCTGTGAAACGAGCCCACTGGATTATTGTACTAGTTCATGGATTGGTTTGTGAATTTGACAAACCAGGAGGTACAGTTTTTGGTTTTAAATTTGGCTTTTTAGATTTAACACGGGAATATTTTTTTGAAGGTGTAATTTTAGGTATTTAGTTTCGTAATCTCCTCTTAACAGACCCTTGAGGAGTGACAAACGAGGTATATTCACTATTTCCGCCAGAGTCAGATTCCTCTGGATCCGCAAGATTTGAAAAATCGTTTTCGGTTTCCAAAGGTGAGACATAAATGATCGTTTAAAGCATTTCTGCATATGTGCGCTTAGACTGTGATTTTAAAGAAAACTTCATTTTGTCTTTACGCAACTTAAATGCAGCGCATATTGAAAGATCATCATGAGGACTCTCCCCACAATAAACACATTTTTCAATATCTTTATCGCAAAGATTATCCTTATGAGACCCTTGACATTTTATGCATTTAGAATTGTTACTACAATAAGTAGCTGTATGTCCGAATTTTTTACAGTTCGTGCAATCCATGACATGCGGTGCGAAAAGATGAACAGGAAGACGAATTTTATCGATATAGACATGGCTAGGCAACGCAGATCCGGCAAATGTTACTCAAAACGAATCTGAGGGCCGATAAGACTTAATTCCATCGTCAATAGATGCTGAGTACAATTGCTTGCACTCGAGTATCTTAACTCTCTCAAGCATGGAGTTTTTAAAACGACCAACTCCATTTTTAAGTAAATCATCGGCTGTCAGACTTGCTTCAGTCACAACACCGTCAATTTCCACCTCCTTCGATGGAATGTATACTTTATATTCAACAGCAAATAATTTACAGGTTACAATATTGTTAGCCTATTTCAAATTGTCAACAACACCTCGAATTTTATCTCTATTAACTTTAGAGATTTCTACAACTTTTGAAAATGTGATGTCAATTCCTTTGTAATTCGCATCAAATTTAATTTCTTTTCTTTTTTTCGAAAATAGACTATCCATGGCCCAGTGGTTACCTCTGGATAAAGTTTAGCCCTTGGAGAATTTACGATTTTACTAGTATCCGGATGATCTTCCATGAGATCATCCATTACATTAACTGTTTTTTTTTGTAAATTAATAATATCAAAATGAAAACGAAATAAAAATGAAAACTTATGTATAGTAAAATTTCAGTTATAAGAGAAATAAAAAAATTAAATTAAATTAAATCTACCTTGTTGCTGTTGTCTCTGTTCCTCTATCGTAAAGAACGACGTGAAGCTCATCCAACGATTTCCAATTGGTAGTCTTCTGCTGTTTTCAATTGGCAGTCTTCTGTCGTTTTCTGCTATCTCATTTGCTCTGCAGTCGTTGTGGTCACCACTGAACTTGATGTGCTGCCTGTACCTGGTCCCAGGTACAGTGCTATTGCTCTTGGTGGCGATCAAATGTGATTCTTGCAGTGCTACACTCACAATATATGTCGTCTCTTTCGATCCTACGCAGCGTACAAATTCTGGTACCTAGTAGATCAGCACTGTGTTGTTTAAGGACCTGTGTGCCTTTGCACCCCTTCGTCTTCGCACCTTTATGCGATGGCACCTCTGTGACTCGTCACTTCTATGCGCTCGGACCTCTGTGTCTATACACTTCTGCGCGTATGAACGGGATGGCCTTCGTTGCTAGCTTTCCATTCGGGAAACGCCCCGAATATTACCTTGGGTATTAAACCAGCAGTTTTAACTACCTGCAACTGTTAACTCACGTGCAGTATAATCGAAACACAACCTCTTTGCTTGAATGTTTTTTACTGAATGCATATTTCTTCTTGTATCAAAAGAATCAAAATAATTTTTGCAACCATGCCATCGGAAATATGATTACAATTTTATGATAAAACTTTCAGTTGTGTGACGTATAGTTCAAAATTAAACCTTTCTGAAAATTTTGGTATCAACGGGTATCAAAGAGGAAACACATGACGCTTGCTTGCCTTTGTTGAATTTTGAAGGCTCATAGTTCAGTGATCTGTGGAAGGATTTATATAATCTGAGTACCAATAGATTCGAAATTTTTCAACTCGAACGTATATTACAACAACATTGAAGTTCTTCAATAGTACACAATTGAATAACCTGTCTGATTTGATCCATTTCAGCACCAGCCAATCAGAACGTGTTCTGAAAGGAGAACAAAATATTTGCTGCTAATCAAATCAAATCATTTTGTGAGCAACGATTACAAAAAAAAGACACACGAGAGTAACATCGGGCGGCCTCACAGTGAAACCACACCAGAAGACTGCCAGCTGAAGTCATCAGTGTACACGCAAAGAACCATCTCAGATCTAGATGCAGATCGGGACAATTCAAAGCACTTTTCAGTGCTACAGATCATCATAAAGAATTAATTGTATTATCTCTTTCTTACCAAACGCATAAGATTTATCAAAATGGAAGTAGACAAAGTTTGCACCGTCACTAACAGATTCAATTACAACTCGCGCAATGCGAAAATAAAAGTAATGATGTCGAACACATCTTTATACTAGTATGGATGTCGTTTGGAAATATGCCGTGTGAAACTGGGTTGCCACGTAGACAGATTAATCTGTATTTTGTCTTACTTTACTATCGGACGCCTTTTAAAAATTAGCCATATGGAAGAATGGGCAGAACTTAATCGTGAATATCTCGACTTGTATTAATGGCAGCAACATAATTCTTTCACTATTTTATCAAAAATATGATCAGGAACTTGAGACAATATTTTGAACAGTGTGAGATAACCACAAACAACTCAAAAATTAGGTTTTCTGAAAATTTTAAAACAACGCGGAAAACTCTTTACTTTTGTTTGGGTTTTTCGTGCAAGGACGACGATTTTGAGGTAGTCAGGCACATATCTTCAACTGAACGTTATAAAAGGGGAACCGTGGTCGAAAATCGATCATTTCTTGTGCGTTGGATGGAAGCTGACGTCGGGGCGAGAAGACGTATTCAAACAGCGGCATCAGAGAGCGCACCTTCTGCGTGGTTAAAAATCTCAAACGCACAGGTCGTAGTTCTCATTTACCTCCCGGCCGTCAAGGCGAGAAGATGCATTAAACCAGTTTCGCATCATTTGGCACTGCGAGCGAATGTGTCGGTTTGTACGCAAAGCTAGTTTCAATTCAAGCAAGAACGATTGCATCAGCAGCTGGTCGATTGCATTGGAAAAAAAAAACAAGAAACGAAAAGTGGACAACTTTATATAAAAACAGCCGTTCGAAATGTTCTATAAAGAACTATTAAGATTACTTCTTTGCAAATCGAAGGTAGAAATCATCAGTTTAGTGAAAATCCAAAATAATTTAATTTGCTTCGTGCACTTTTTGCAGTGCAAAAATCGTTCGAGATAAATGTTCCGAACTGTGCTAAATATCGTAAACGGAAAGAAATCCGTTACTGCTGTTATGATTAGAAAATCATGAAACCAATCATTCTAACTTATCATGAAATCATGAGCAATAACTTCTCCCATGAAAATTAATCATGGTTCGAAAATGTGTTACTTGAAAAATGCATTTCTTTCAAAGCTGGTAACTCTAATTTTCTACCCGGATATCACTTTGAACCCTCTGCCTCAAGTGATGTGATACATTAATTGATTAATGGTAAAGCAAAAAGCAGACATTAAAAATGTTTACTTCATCCTGAAGCGTGTTATTTAATAATTGTGTTGTTTTACCCACCTGCTGATAGAGAATTAAACATAACATAAAAATAAAGATAATGAACCGAAAATTGACATCATAAGAGACTAAGCACGGCTACGCTTTTCATTTGACAAATATCAATGTTACATTTTGTTCGAATGTATTCTTACATATTTGATGTGATCGTTGTTGCTAGAATAATATTCCGAGAGCTAGCGTTTAATTCGATTGTGAACTTGGAACACGATCTAACGAAAATCAGAAAAATATTTTGTTCAACCACTTTGATTAATTTGTTTCGTAGATATAACAACACAAGCTGTATTGATGTGCCTAAATATTATGAATAAGACGAGTTTTTTGCAAGAATTTGACATAGAGTTTCTTTTTAAGAGGTTTGATTCACTCGTGTTTTTTCATGCAGTTTGTTTAAGTGTTCAAATTCTGAAACACAAAATAAAAACTGAAGTAATGAACGCAAGTAAATACGTTATCTCTTACTTCGTCGTTTTTCAAAAACAGATTATTTTCATTTTGAAAGAAGTTCGTCGTGCTTTTCACTGTATTTATATTGGAAAAATGACCATCGTTGCAAAAATCACACATAACGCCTGAATTTATGTTGCAAAAATTACCATCGTAGCAGAAATACGCCTGAAGTTATACCCAACAACTTCAAGTGCGTTACGTCTAAATTTCATAGAAATCAGTCCGAATGGTTCATGATTCGAGAAATTTTAATCATGGTGTATTATCATAACATGAAAATATATTATTTTCCCCAAATCATGACTCGTTTTGCTCATTTCAAGAATCGGAATTTTGCCCGTGTAGAGTTCCACAATTTGGACCTTCTAAAAGGCAGAAATGAATCATGAACAGCATCTTGATAGTTTCTTTCAATGAAATATGCAAATCCGAAAGGAGATAATCGACGTCAAAAATAGTTTAAAATTTTAGTAGTGAAAAGGGGGAAAGTTTCGCAATTCACACAATCGATCAACTATTAATTCGAATACGAAAGTGTAAAGAAATCGTGTCAGTTTTATTCGTATTCACGATATCCAGTTATGTCTCTGACATTACACACCCGTACTTTTTATTATAAAGAACTATACTGATTATTTCATAATATTTAATTGTGTTTCAGAATGTTTAATGTAACTAATTTGAACTTTAGTTTAGGTGCATCGTTTCAATTTTTAGTAGTGAAAAAGGTGAATGCTAGCATAATTCATACAATTGTTCAACTAACTGATATTTTAAAGTGTTAAGGAACATGCCAGTTGTTTTTGTATTCACGACCTCAAGTTACATCTCTGACATTACCTACCCGCTTTTTTAAAGATCCATGTTTGTGTTACGAGCAGTTGTATTGAAAATCAAATGTGAAACTTATTCATTAGAAATTATGTTTGCTGTGTTTTTGTAAATATCAATTCAATTCTTGTTTACATCACGTAGTAGTTTCCGCTTGCTTCACAATTGCTTTTTCGCTGATTTTATTGCTGCATTTATAATGGGACCGGTGCATGAGTTTCTGCATCAGTTGCATAATCGTTGTGAATAAATATTCGTAACTGCAGAAGAACTTGAAGATATGTTGCACAACACAGAAAAAGTACGCTTTTTTGAAGACACAACAGTTACCAGAATAGTAATATCAACTAATTTGATAAATTGCACAATCAGTAGGAAAATACAGAACAACAGCTTAACGTGCTACTTGGGTTATGAACATTTGGTAAAATTCGCAAATCGGTTTTTTTAGAACCATTAAAATATTTACAAAGGAAATTCTGGAAGGTATTAAATAAATAAACTCTGGAAGCAGCGCAATGGAAGTTGCAAACTTAACACAATCGAATATGAAATGATTATCTTTTTTCAGAAGTGTGAAAGAAGGATGTCAGTTTTATTCGATTTCACGTCTTCCGGTTATGCCTGTGACTTTATCCACCCGCATATTCATAACTAATCGACTGTTAGAAAGGATCAGGTTTTCAGCTTTGCTTGAGTTAGCAGTTATTGTTATATTTGCATATGATAAACATCACGTTGTCATTGAACTAACATTTTTACTGTTTGAATAATTTTATTTCCATGACCAGTTTTTGCCTCAATCATGTGAAGAAATACTCATTGATGTTAAATATCTAGGAATGAGGTATGCTTGTCAAAAATTGTTCAAACCTTCGAATACGGAAATGGGACCTTGTTATGTTTCGAATAGTCTATTTTCTTAGTAAGTATTACTGCTAGTATTGCTTCTATAAATGGAACCTAATGAAAATATTTCTATATTTCAAGTGATATGATGTACGATAAACTACCATTCAAATATACTATTGAAAATCATGAAGCAGCATTAGAGTTTAGATATAGACAAATCGATACCGTCAGTTTCATGGTAAGGACCTAGAATCCAGTTAACTTTCTCAGTTTACTGTGTGCATCTATTATTGCTATTATATATATATAAAAAAAAAGATTCATTTACTTTTCCCAAAAATGGCTGAACCGATTTTCACAAATTAAGATGAAAGATCTTTTAGTCCCATACAAAACTCTTGCTTCATTTGGATCTGTCTTTCGGTTCTGGAATTACAAGGTGATATGCACAAACAATGTGAAAATAATGTCCCACACTTTTCTCGGAGAACAACTGAACCGATTTTCACCATCTAAGATTCTGTTGAAAGGTCTGCAGCGCCCTTAGCAAATTTTCCTTTGAATTTTCTAGTATTGTAAAATGTAGGAAGTTATGAAGGAAACTCGTCAAGCGAATCCTCATATCAGCGTAATTGCTACGTTGTTGTAGAAATTTTGTTATAGAAGGTTTCATACAGAGTTCCTGACTTTCATTTGGATCTGATTTCTGACTTCGGAATTACAGGGTAATATGCACGAAAACTGAGAAAATAATGTCACTTATTTTTCTCGGTGACATTTAAGCCGATTTTCACAAACTTAGATTAAAATGAAAGGTCTTACTTCTTCATATGAAGTTCTAAAATTTCATTTGGGTCCGACATCTGGTTCCAGAATTACAGGGTGATATGCACCAAGATGTGAAAATAATGTCAATCACTTTTCTAGGAGAAGACTGAACCGATCTGCACCATCTTAGATTCAGTGAAAGGTCTGAGGAAGCTATAAGAATAATCCAATCTTCATAGGGATCGAACCCCTGGTTCCGGAAGTAGGGTGCTTAGTGTAAAAATGTCAATTCCACAAATATGTTTGTCTTTCTCTTGTAGAAAGGCTATACAATCACTATGAAAACAGACTTTCGAAACGAGGGCCAGAGCGTCGAATGTCATATACCACTGAATATAACAAATATTGTCACTCACTTTTCGCGGAGATTGCTTAACCGATTTCCACAAACTTAGATTAAAATGAAAGATTTTATGGTTCTATACAAAGTTCCTAAATTTCACTTGGATCCGACTGCCAGTTCCGGAATTGCAAGGTAATATGCACCAAAAATGCGAAAAAGATTCATTTACTTTCCTCGGGAATGGCTGAACCGATTTTCACAAATTAAGATGAAAGATCTCAAAGTCCCATACAAAATTCCTGATTCATTTGGATCTGTCTTTCGGTTCTGGAATTACAAGGTGAAATGCACAAACAATGTGGAAATAATTTCGCACACTTTTCTCGGAGAACAACTGAACCGTCTTCACCATCTAAGATTCTGTTGAAAGGTCTGCAGCAGGTAGGAAGTTATGTAGGAAACTCGTCAAGCGAACCCTCATATCAGCGCAACCTTGTTGTAGAAATGTTGTTATAGAAGCAGTTTCAGAGAGTTCGCGGAAAATATCTCTAAGTTTCGGGTGTCGACCCGTAGACAGTTCAGTCAGTTTTGCAGTGCTTACCGTGGAGTTGAAGTTTTAATGACATAGTTACGTACAGTAGTGTAGTTTACTGTACCGGGAAAAATAATAACTAAAGAGTAGTTAGATTAGTTAGAGTTATATAACCTCTAAGAAACTGATATTAAAACTCTAGAGAACTGGTGTACAGAAAGTTACAACACTTTCTGTACACCAGTTCTCTAGAGTGAAGAAATAAACGAAGATTATATATACCAATAAAAAAAAAAGAATTCGCGAAAGAATAAACGAAGAATAAATATACCAAAAACTGATTAGTTTTTATTAATATATTGATTTAAGACAAGTCGCTTCTATACGCAAAGTCGAAGATTGCCAAAGTGCCAATGAATAAAAAGTTTGTGTAAACGACAACGCCAGTTTTTAATATTTCCGATCAAAAAGAAACACTCCTCTAATCCTCCCCGCACGTCGCTCGGACTGCGCGACAATACAAAGTGGTGACAGCGGTGTTTGTCGCTAGGAAAGCGGTCAGGGCAACGCCAACAGTGCTAGTGGCAAAATTGGAGGCAAAATGATGATCGGCGGATTAGTTATAATAAGGTGAGTAAATTAAAATTGATTACCGTTATTGTATTTATTCTGATCGAAGCTGGCTTGAGCTCGATCAAGTTTCAAGTTCGTTAGAGGCAACCAACTTAGAAATTACGTTTGCATTTTACTTGCTTACGGTTTGGCCACGGTCAATACGGAGTGCATTCACTAGGGGCTCATGTACCAAGGAAAGAAAAAAAGAAAAAAACGCCGGTAAGCTATTGAGGTGGTCATACTGGCAGTAAGGCCTAAGATTTTTTTTGTCTTCTCTAAAGAGACAATAAACCACGGCAAGCTAAACAGTTGGCACTGCACAGTGGTTTGAATCGACAAAAACGTGAACTTAATTCTCTAGCTGCTAAACCGTTGATCCGATATACATAGTTCCTTTGGAAAACTCATTTACGAAAATATACCTAGTGATTTGATCACAATTAAAAATGTGCAAAGCCTACTACGATAAAAGTTCAATTCAACAACTTTATTCTCCTAAGAGATAGAAAAATGATGTCTTCTACAAAGTTTTAGAACTTCTAACGAGAAAAAAACTTTGCCGAAGAAGCTAAAGTTCTAACGCATATAGTTTCGGATATATAATGCATTGTTTTTGAAACCACTTAAAATCAATTTTTTGTACACAACTTTTTTCGCAATTGCTTTCAGTGTCTACTATGTTCGAGACAATTACTAAAAACGTAAAATTACACATTTTTGTTGAAGACTGTGCACGGTTTGGCTTTTTCCCTTAAAAGTTATTTAACATTTAAACTTTTATATACACTAACTTTAACTACTAATAATGGCACATACATATACTTTTTGGAAAGTTTAAATCAAGTAATATAAAGATACGAAGTGTGTAGCGTGACCTTTTTAAATTGAGTGAATGAGAGAACAAAATATAGAGTGCTTTTTTGACCATTTTCTTAGGAAAAACGCACATTAATAATTATCTTCATACCACGCGCATGCGACGTACTTTTGCCGCTCTCAAGAGAACTCTTTGGCACATTTACGTACCGCACCAGAAACTGATGCACGCTTCGTTGTAAAGTCTCATCGCATTCTTCCAAGAGCGAGGCTCAAGCGCTTTCGTCGCATGAGATAGCGCGGCGCGCTCGCTTCATGCGATCTACGAGTGGTTTGTACGTTATTTTCATCCTCTTCATCTCTTCCTTTAGGATAGGACACAAGTCGCACGAACCGCTCTAGGCACGAACAAATAATAATAACAGCAGCTTTTACTGTGGCTCACATAGCACACAAGCTGCGCTCATAAAAAATCTCGTGCGCTGTCTCTTGAGACCAAAGCGCACGAGTCGCGCGCAGAAGAAAATGCGATGCTCTGAAATTTCAAGCAGCACATCCCGTTGCTATGTGCCTGCTACGCGTCTCTTACTTGCTTTTGGTTTGCTCTTTGAGTCGGTGCTCACGCTCACAGGATAAATATGCGACATACACATTATCGGTGCGCTCTCGCTGTCGCATTTTTGCACGCATGAGCATTCGGAAGGCCTGCCAGGTATAAACAATAGAGCATTCGTTTAAACACTTTTTTTTACTAAAACGACTGTTTTTAGTTTTTTTAAAGAGCTTTGCAGTAAATGTTAAAACATTGGAATGTAACGTATGTAACGTTGAACCACTCACGCATTTTATTGTAATATTATCATCGACCAAATGCTCCAGCATTTGTCTTATCAGTGTAAACTAGTTTTAAAATGTCTATTGATTACCTACAACGTCTTCTTAAACACAATTTTTGTAGAACCTGTAGATTTAGAGTTAAAATTCTTTATAAATAATGTATCTTTAAACACATACGCCTTTTTTTAGAAATTTAGTGACACAAATTTCTGAACCGGTGAAAAATTCTTTATAGGCACACTGAAAATATAAAGTAGAAGTGCCAGAATTTTGCCAATGCTGGTTCGGTAGTCAAAATTTCCTATATGAAACATGCATTAATTTCTCGTGAAATGATAATACCTTAATGAGAAAAGCACGATCACACCACTAGGTGAATTGATATATATATATATATATACCCAAACCTCCATTTACGTACCTTATATATGTATATATGTATACTATATACGTACGCATGTGTGCAAATATTTGTATATCTATATCGTTATACATATAAATATTGGTGAAGTGAAAGCGACCATTTATATGTATAAATATATACACATATATGCAAATGGGACAGTGTGTAAGCATACATACATACATATATGAGGTACGTAAATGGAGGTTTGGGTATATATATATATATATATATATATATATATATATATATATATATATATATATATATATATATATATATATATATATATATATATATATATATATATATATATATATATATATATATATATATATATATATATATATATATATATATATATATATATATATATATATATATATATATATATATATATATATATATATATATATATATATATATATATATATATATATATATATATATATATATATATATATATATATATATATATATATATATATATATATATATATATATATATATATATATATATATATATATGTATATATATGTATACATCAATTCACCTAGTGGTGTGATCGTGCTTTTCTCATTAAGGTATTATCATTTCACGAGAAATTAATGCATGTTTCATATAGGAAATTTTGACTACCGAACCAGCATTGGCAAAATTCTGGCACTTCTACTTTATATTTTCAGTGTGCCATATAAAGAATTTTTCACCGGTTCAGAAATTTGTGTCACTAAGTTTCTAAAAAACATGCGTATGTGTTTAAAGATACATTATTTATAAAGAATTTTAACTCTAAATCTACAGGTTCTACAAAAATTGTGTTTAAGAAGACGTTGTAGGTAATCAATAGACATTTTAAAACTAGTTTACACTGATAAGACAAATGCTGGAGCATTTGGTCGATGATAATATTACAATAAAATGCGTGAGTGGTTCAACGTTACATACGTTACATTCCAATGTTTTAACATTTACTGCAAAGCTCTTTAAAAAAAACTAAAAACAGTCGTTTTAGTAAAAAAAGTGTTTCAACGAATGCTCTATTGTTTATACCTGGACTGCAATTTCTTGCAAAAGTTTTTGCCTAAAGGTAACTCGATCGATATCACAAATAACGCGTGATATGAAGATAAACAATTTTATTAATGTACGTTTTTCCTAAGAAAATGGTCAAAAAAGCACTCTATATTTTGTTCTCTCATTCACTCAATTTAAAAAGGCCACGCTACACACTTCGTATCTTTATATTACTTGATTTAAACTTTCCAAAAAGTATATGTATGTGCCATTATTAGTAGTTAAAGTTAGTGTATATAAAAGTTTAAATGTTAAATAACTTTTTAGGGAAAAGGCCAAACCGTGCACAATCTTCAACAAAAATGTGTAATTTTACGTTTTTAGTAATTGTCTCGAACATAGTAGACACTGAAAGCAATTGCGAAAAAAGTTGTGTACAAAAAATTGATTTTAAGTGGTTTCAAAAACAATGCATTATATATCCGAAACTATATGCGTTAGACCTTCAGCTTCTTCGGCAAAGTTTTTTTCTCGTTAGAAGTTCTAAAACTTTGTAGAAGACATCCTTTTTCTATCTCTTAGGAGAATAAAGTTGTTGATGTGAGGTATGTGCTTATTTACTGACAGTCATATCCCTCAAGTATTTCAATACTATAATGCAATGTTGGTAGCACTGCCACGTAATGTTGGCAACGCCTCGCTTTCGCGCGTTTCCTAACACAGCTACACGATCGGCGCGCTCTTCGGCCATTCTTCACTAAGCAGTCCTTCGGAGAGGTAGGTATGAGCGTAGATCACGATTAGTCTCGCTGTGCTGGATGATTTTCTTAGGCAGTTTTCACAGTTGAATTGAACTTTTATCGTAGTAGGCTTTGCACATTCTTTATTGTGATCAAATCACTAGGTGTATTTTTGTGAATGAGTTTTCCAAAGGAACTATGTTTATCGGATCAACGGTTTAGCAGCTAGAGAATTAAGTTCACGTTTTTGTCGATTCAAACCACTGTGCAGTGCCAACTGTTTAGCTTGCCGTGGTTTATTGTCTCTTTAGAGAAGACAAAAAAAAATCTTAGGCCTTACTGCCAGTATGACCACCTCAATAGCTTACCCGCGTTTCTTTCTTTTTTTCTTTCCTTGGAACATGAGCCCCTAGTGAATGCACTCCGTATTGACCGTGGCCAAACCGTAAGCAAGTAAAATGCAAACGTAATTTCTACGTTGGTTGCCTCTAACGAAGTTGAAACTTGATCGAGCTCAAGCCAGCTTCGATCAGAATAAATACAATAACGGTAATCAATTTTAATTTACTCACCTTATTATAACTAATCCGCCGATCATCATTTTACCTCCAATTTTGCCACTAGCACTGTTGGCGTTGCCCTGACCGCTTTCCTAGCGACAAACACCGCTGCCACCACTTTGTATTGTCGCGCAGTCCGAGCGACGTGCGGGGAGGATTAGAGGAGTGTTTCTTTTTGATCGGAAATATTAAAAACTGGCGTTGTCGTTTACACAAACTTTTTATTCATTGGCACTTTGGCAATCTTCGACTTTGCGTATAGAAGCGACTTGTCTTAAATCAATATATTAATAAAAACTAATCAGTTTTTGGTATATTTATTCTTCTTTTATTCTTTCGCGAATTCTTTTTTTTTGTTGGTATATTTAATCTTCGTTTATTTCTTCACTCTAGAGAACTGGTGTACAGAAAGTGTTGTAACTTTCTGTACACCAGTTCTCTAGAGTTTTAACACCAGTTTCTTAGAGGTTATATAACTCTAACTAATCTAACTACTCTTTAGTTATTATCTTTCCCGGTACAGTAATCTACACTACTGTACGTAACTATGTCATTAAAACTTCAACTCCACGGTAAGCACTACAAAACTGACTGAACTGTCTACGGGTCGACACCCGAAACTTAGAGATATTTTCCGCGAACTCTCTGAAACTGCTTCTATAACAACATTTCTACAACAAGGTTGCGCTGATATGAGGGTTCGCTTGACGAGTTTCCTACATAACTTCCTACCTGCTGCAGACCTTTCAACAGAATCTTAGATGGTGAAGACGGTTCATTTGTTCTCCGAGAAAAGTGTGCGAAATTATTTCCACATTGTTTGTGCATTTCACCTTGTAATTCCAGAACCGAAAGACAGATCCAAATGAATCAGGAATTTTGTATGGGACTCTTATGAGATCTTTCATCTTAATTTGTGAAAATCGGTTCAGCCATTCCCGAGAAAAGTAAATGAATCTTTTTCGCATTTTTGGTGCATATTACCTTGCAATTCCGGAACTGGCAGTCGGATCCAAGTGAAATTTAGGAACTTTGTATAGAACCATAAAATCTTTCATTTTAATCTAAGTTTGTGGAAATCGGTTAAGCAATCTCCGCGAAAAGTGAGTGACAATATTTGTTATATTCAGTGGTATATGACATTCGACGCTCTGGCCCTCGTTTCAAAAGTCGGTTTTCATAGTGATTGTATAGCCTTTCTACAAGAGAAAGACAAACATATTTGTGGAATTGACATTTTTACACTAAGCACCCTACTTCCGGAACCAGGGGTTCGATCCCTATGAAGATTGGATTATTCTTATAGCTTCCTCAGACCTTTCACTGAATCTAAGATGGTGCAGATCGGTTCAGTCTTCTCCTAGAAAAGTGATTGACATTATTTTCACATCTTGGTGCATATCACCCTGTAATTCTGGAACCAGATGTCGGACTCAAATGAAATTTTAGAACTTCGTATGAAGAAGTAAGACCTTTCATTTTAATCTAAGTTTTTTGAAAATCGGCTTAAATGTCACCGAGAAAAATAAGTGACATTATTTTCTCAGTTTTCGTGCATATTACCCTGTAATTCCGAAGTCAGAAATCAGATCCAAATGAAAGTCAGGAACTTTGTATGAAACCTTCTATAACAAAATTTCTACAACAACGTAGCAATTACGCTGATATGAGGATTCGCTTGACGAGTTTCCTTCATAACTTCCTACATTTTACAATACTAGAAAATTCAAAGGAAAATTTGCTAAGGGCGCTGCAGACCTTTCAACAGAATCTTAGATGGTGAAAATCGGTTCAGTTGTTCTCCGAGAAAAGTGTGGGACATTATTTTCACATTGTTTGTGCATATCACCTTGTAATTCCAGAACCGAAAGACAGATCCAAATGAAGCAAGAGTTTTGTATGGGACTATAAGATCTTTCATCTTAATTTGTGAAAATCGGTTCAGCCATTTTTGAGAAAAGTAAATGAATCTTTTTCGCATTTTTGGTGCATGCTACCCTGTAATTCCGGAACTGGTAGTCGGATCCAAGTGAAATTTTAGAACTGTGTGTGTAACCATAAGATCTTTCATTTTAATCTAAGTTTGTAGAAATCGGTTAAGAAATCTCCGCGAAAAGCGATTGACAATATTTGTCACACACTCATACACAAACATACACACAGACATTTGATCAGTGGTATGTGATATTCGACGCTCTGGCCCTCGGTTCAAAAGTCGGTTTTCACAGTGATGGTATAGCCTTTCTACAAGAGAAAGGCAAACATATTCGTGAAATTGACAAGATTGGAATATTCTTATAGTTTTCTAAGACCTTTCAGCTGAATCTAAGATGGTGCAGATCGGTTCAGCCTTTTTCGAAAATAGTGAGTGACATTATTTTGACATTTTTGGTGCATATCACCCTGTAATTCTGGAACCAGATGTCGGATCCAAATTCGTATGATGAAGTAAGACCTTTCATTTCAATCTAAGCATGTGAAAATCGGCTTAGCTATCACCGAGAAAAATAAGTGACGTTATTTTCTCAGTTTTCGTGCATTTTACCCTGTAATTCCAAAACCGGAAATCAGATCCAAATTAAAGTCAGGAACTTTCTATGGAACCATAAGACCTTTGATTTGAATCTAAGTTTGTGAAAATTGGGTCAGCCATCTCCGAGAAAAGTGAGTGACAATGTTGCATTTTTATATGAGAAAAGCAGATACCGTAAAAAATTTCTAAACTCGATTCAAAACTACACAAGTCGATAGCCATTATCAATAGTCAACTATGCAAACCGATTCGGACTATCCTAGTTCCCGGTTTCCGGTTCCAGAGGCACCGGAAATAGTGGTCGTATATTCAAAAATGGATCCCACTCACTTTTCTCATCGATGATTTGACCGATTTGCATAAAGTTCAAATGAAATTTAAATAAATTCAAATGATCTTATATGCAATTCTTGAATTTCATCCGGATTCGACTTCCGGCTCCGGAATTATAGGGGAAAGTGTTTCAAACATTTCATGCCGTCACTGAAGCTGTGTAACAAAAAACGGAAAAAATCTGAATTGGCCTCAGAACTACTAGTATTGGTAACTTTCATCAGTGGGCTGCCAAACAAACCGATTCCGGCTATCCTGGTCCCCGATTTTCAATTAACGACGGTAGGTAATAGTCATATGCCCAAAAATGGGTCTTACTCACTCTTCTCAGTGATTTCAGAACCGATATTACTAATGTTAGGGTCAAATGAAAGGTCTTATGGTCATGCCAAAAAATACTACATAATTTTGGATTCAACAAAAATCTTCAAAATTTGGATAAAAACTAATAGAGTTTGTACGTCATGCTGTTGATGGCCATACAAACCGACATTGATTATACCTGTGCTCGGGTTCCGGTGCTGGAAGTACCTACACAAGTTGAACTTACTTCTTTTTCTCGTATTTCATTCTGTAGGTTATACTAGTTCATGCACAAACAATCCCTTGGTTTTCTTTTATGAATCGAAGAAAAACATTTGAATATAATATCACAGTATTATACATGAGAATATGATTTATATAAGAAAGGCATCATTACACTTCTAGGTGGATTACTATAGGTTTTTAAAGATGACTGAGCCAATTTCAACACGCTAAGGCTCATTTGAAAGATACTGTTAAATTAAGAACTAATCTTAAAGAGCAAGTAATTGAGATTTCTGGTACCGGAAGTATAATGGTACAACTTACGTTACCGGTTAACCGAAACTTTTCGTCGGTTGAATTTTCCCTAAGATGACTCAATAAATTTGGATAAACTGATTTGAAAGCTAACAATGTCAATCAATTTTGGAAGGGTTAGGGAAAACTTTTCCGAGTCAATAGACGTAATGTTATATGTGGCGTGACTGACAAACCACTTTTTTTTTAATTTCTCGGATGGGAAAGAACCGATTTCAAAAGACTTAAAAGATATCCGTATTATGCCGATCCGAGCTCTTCGGCGTTGACTTCTTCTCTGCTTCGGCTATGGCTGAGTTGCACATGCACACAGCTACATGTGCAGCTCATCCATAGCCGAAGCAGAGAAAAAGTAGACGCCGGAGAGCTCGGATCGGCCTAAAGCGGATAACCTTTAGAGTAGTTTGAAAGCGTTTTGTTATGTTATACTAATACCTGAGAATGAAATCTTACAAATGCTTCAATAAGACTATTTAAATGGCAAGAGAGAGACATCATCACACCAGTAGGTGGATTAAGAAGTAATTTTATCGATTCATGCCTCTGTGTACTGGCTTAATCCATAAGTAAGTTTTTAAACTCGATTGTCTCAAAATAGAGTATTTTAACCTAATCGTTAAAGTTCATCGCAAAACGCTTTCTCAGATTGTGGATTCCTCTGCTCCATTTCTAGGAAAAGTCAAAATTCTGATAGTGTTTCATTGTTTTTAATAATTTAACTTGGGTTATTTTTCCGATGGTGCTTTCAGTTTCGCTTGTTCAAAACAAATTTTCATAAAACCCTAAAAAAAATTACCAACATAATTCACCTTTTTCTCCGTACTTTATAAACAACCTTTTAGTGATACGAAATCAATAACCAAACATATTTTATTTTCAACTTTCAGCTTTATATCCACAGTCCCGAGGAGTTGCCATATCCTCTGATGCCCAATTTTAGACTTCGAAAATCAGGAGCATATATGCACTACTCATTGAACGTAATTTGTATTGAATATAACTTGCATAACTTGAGACCAATTTCAAAATCTTCTACATTCAAAGACAATAGAAGTGTTCAACTATCCTGATGTAAATAGACAACCAATGAAACAAAGAGAATGTCGATATCCTTTCGAGAACATCACAAACGATCTACCATATAGCTTCACAAACTGTTTTCTACAACGAAGGATACAAACGGAATTGAAATTCTGTAATTGCACAATTCCAACGTCGCCAAGAGAATGTAAGTACAATACATAAATAAAAAAGGTGGGTGGTTAATATCAGAGACATAACTGGATGTCGTGAATACGAAAAAACTTGCACGCTCCCATCACTTTTCCGAATATCAGTTAGTTGATTGATTGTATAAATTGTGCAAGCTTTCCCCTTTTTCACTAATACAGTTTAAAGCGATGTACCTACATTACAGTACAGATTAGTTACATTAAACAGCTACTATCCTACAACTCTATATATACATACATATATATATATATATATATATATATATATATATATATATATATATATATATATATATATATATATATATATATATATATATATATATATATATATATATATATATATATATATATATATATATATATATATATATATATATATATATATATATATATATATATATATATATATATATATATATATATATATATATATATATATATATATATATATATATATATATATATATATATATATATATATATATATATATATATATATATATATATATATATATATATATATATATATATATATATATACATACATACATATATGTATACAAATATATATATATATATATATATATATATATATATATATATATATATATATATATATATACATATATATATATATATATATATATATATATATATATATATATATATATATATATATACGGACTGGCCTAAATGCGTCGAAAACAAAATACATGAGAGGAAGAGGCTCTAGAGAAGAAACACTACGCCTCCAACCACGAATATTAATAGACGGTGACGATATCGAGGTGGTTGACGAGTTCGTGTATTTGGGCTCACTGGTGACCGCCGATAATGACACCAGCAGAGAAATTCATAGACGTATTTTGGCAGGGAATCGTGCGTACTTTGGACTCAGAAAATCCCATCGATCGAGAGAAGTGTATAGCTTCCGGCCGAGCGGTGGCGGAAGAGGAATAACGGAGAGGATGTTTCTTTCAGTTCTATACGGAGTAATACTCTTCAATTCGGTTTCTCCATGTACTTGAGTTTAATATCACGAATTTCACCTTTTTCTGAGTTTCAAACCTTTTTGTGATTTTCACACATTTACACTAGTCCACACCGACTTTACATTAGAATTGGAACCTTTTAACTTTCACCGTAAATTCTGTGCAGTTATGCTATAACCATAGTATGTTGAGTTATTTCTTTAATTTGACTCGTAGTTCTATTGCATACTCCACTAGTTTGTAACTCTATTCACAACACTTCATGGTGATCTCAAACACTACACATGAAACTATTAAATCTCTATTCATTACAGCAATTTTCACTTCTTTAGATGCCTTCCGAAAACATTATTTCTTACTTGATTTTGAGGTCACTTGATACTCGAACCTCACAATGCACACTATGCATACTCCTACGGCCTACTGTATTACACTCCGAACTAGACTAATCCGAATACTCGAAGCAAAAACTGAACTACCCTTAACTTGTCTACGGGCCGACGCCCGAGACTAACGGATATTTTCCGCGCACTCTGAGACTTAACTACTCCTCTAACTCTTCCCAACTAGGGGTTTTTAATCTCCTAACATTTACTTTCGGGTGAAGCCCGAAGATTTTAGTACAAGCCGAGCTTGTGATTTCAAGTAGAAAGTTCATCCGACTTTCTCCCGAAGTTCTACCTAAACTCGAGACCACTGTCGCTAGGCCAGAGGCAGTGACCAGTGTCCGTGTAAATAACTTTGTTTTCTACAACATTACAGTGCTGACTAATGCTCGGGACTGTCTATGGTTTTATAACAGTGACCAGTGTCCGTGAAAATACATTTTTGTTATTGCTCGTCGCGTTTACGCTGACGTGAAGGCTTGACTGAAAGGTGACGAGTTTTTCCTTCACGACTAGGTTGCTGTTCTTGCAATGTCGTTATTCCTTCATGGCTCCCTATTTTATTCACAATACTAACATGTTCGAAGGAAAATTTGCTAAGGGCGCTGCATGCCCCCTTACTTACTGAGCTTGATGTTACCTGAAGGGTAAACAACAAGTTGGATGCGTTGGTTTATAACATTAAAGTTTGTAGCTGGGTCACAAATTTCCGTATTTACAATTGCCAATTGGTTTATTTTTCGTTGTTGGCTATACGTTAGTTAAATTTCCTAACCTTACGATGGTCCGCGTGTGTGTGTGTTCTCCTCTGACGCCATCCTGCTCCATGGTATGCTTCTATTGTTGCTTTATCTGTGGGAGTGATCGAACGGTTGCTAGTCTCGGACTCTGGGTTCCGTGTCGTTCTCGTTCCTAATAGCTCGTTCTTCTGTGTTGGTGATACGTAGTAGGGCTTCTCATTGCTTATGTATTCGCTTCATTGGGCATAGTTGAAAATCGACCGTTGACTCCTTTGCATTTTGGACATCATTGGGATTACTGTCAGTAGTAATATTGGTATTCTGTATTGTTGCTTCTCATCCTGGTTTCTCGTTTGGTACAATGTGTTGAGGCTCCTAGCAACTTTTATGCATTGCATTTGATTTCGTGGTTATCTTCTTCGTAGTGTATTTTTAAACAACCAACTGTTTAATTTTTTCCACGCATTAATAAGCTTTGATTTTCATATATTGGTTTATGGTACTCAGTTGAGCTTTTGCCGACGCTCACTGAATAAAATATGGGATAGCAATTTGTAACGTTGTGGCATACCCATGCAAGTCATATTTAACTGTGTTGACTGCATTTACTTCCTTCTTGTTTGGTTATCAGTTGTACTTGTTGATGTAGCAATTTGTAGCATTGCCATTATTTCGATTTGTTATCACGTCTTCCATATAAAACACTTTCGTAATTTTTCTGCCTCGATTTTTTTTTCAACTCGTAATTGCCTCGATTTTGAACTCTGCTGTTCTTCCTTCTGACATCTTGGTGATTCCCCGGTTCCCTTTGTCTTCAACTTGCCACCGCATCCGATCACACCCTCTCGTTCTCTTAGGTATCTTGGCTAAGCTACTGACATCCTTCCTTCTGCGACGACTATTTTCGGGCACACACACAGTTTGGGACTCCAAAAAAAAAACTCCTATTCGTTTTGCATGATTCTGTGCCTGTAATTTAATCTATTTTCTATTCTATGAGTGTTATTATTATTATTTTATATACATATTTTTTTCATAATTTCATTGTACATCGTATACAATTTTCCGTTATCGTACATGTTCTTGCTATTAGTTGAATTTTTATGTTTATTTATATTTTGTTTTGTTGAGGTACCTCGTACCCTGTTAACCCGTAGATATAGGTCGACAACCCGTCTATCGTCAAAACGTCTGTCTGTGGATATAAAATTGTTATTAAAGTTGCGGCATGCGAATGCTTGTTGCAGGTTGTAATGAATCTTTTCTAAACCTTTTTTTTTCTAAACTTTTCCCGCAACTAGCTTCTATGCCGTGTTCATTTTAATGGTGTCTTACCATCCTTGCTTCCATAGCTTCAAAAGCCGTCCTTCCATCTGGTCGGTTGTGTAGTGCTCATGCCGCAGCTTCTCTCCCCCACTACTTGAGCTGGTTCTTTCGGCAGGTGTTCCTGTTTTTTCTTTTCTAAAAATAGACTCAAATCTGGGTTTTAATATTTTTCCAATAATAACGGTAACCCATAAAGCATTAAAATATTATTAGTTTGTTAGTGGCAGAGTTTTCATATATATGTATTTTTGTAATCCCCCAAGAATTCTTTGGTGTATAATATTTTAATTATTTGTTGTATCCTACTTTCATTGTGTTTTCGTAACTTTTACATGTCCATATTGTCGTATCTGTATTTTATTGACATTTTGATTTGAGTGCGTAATTTGCACTTAAGAAATCCTCAATTCATTCATATTGTATGCATCTTTCATTTTTTTCATTCCGGGGTCGCGATCCCCTTGTCCACACACACTTGATCACTCATACTAGTATCATTGCATAAATGCATACATTATATAGAAATTATTTGCTGGCCAGCGTCGTTTTGATAGTCTGTTCGCTTGTGTCTTATCCTTTTCTTGTCGTATCAGTCATATTTCATCACTATTTTTTTTTTCGAAGTATTCTTTTAGTATATTTCCAGTGTTAGTGTTATGCTATTGAATGATAAATCATTTTATTTCACAATAGAAATTCTCCTTATTTATAACATTGTTTCCGTATTCTATACCATTATGTTTACCTCCCTTGTGTAATGTACTCTTCTTTTTTTTCTAAACGCATTGTAACTTTTCCCAAGTTCATTTTAATTTGTAGCATTATAGCTTCCTCCCAAAAACACATTTTTCTCACATCTATAATCTTCCTCTGGAATTAATTTTTTTTCTTATCACCAGCACGGTATTGCTGTGTATGACATGATTCCCATGTTTATAATATATTTGAATTTTCTTGATTGGTTGACTCGTCTACGATCATTAGAATCCCATATTTTCCCATAGTTTATTTCCACTTTGTATTACTTCAACTATATGTTTGAATTTTTTTAAGTATACTCTCTCTTTTTCTTCTTCATATGTTTTCCCCCCCATTATATATCTTCTTTGACATTGTAACCTATTGGTTTATTGTCCCTCTGATGTATCTTTATTATCATCAGTTTATAATCATCAGTTTCACCTTATTTTTCTTTCTTCGTTTGGTGTCCATTTGTTTTCATTGTGTTCGTTTCATCGCAGAAGTATAATTTTATTTCTTATTGACTCTCGTACTTTTTTTTTTAATAACATCGTAAAACATGTGTATATTACCCTCTTAACGGTTTTAATATCCTTCTGCTCGCAATCATGTTTTTTTTTCGTGTTCGAATTGATTCATTTCGACTTTCATCTTACATATTTCGCTGATATTTTTCCCTTCTTGGTATATTTTTCATGTTTTTATCTTATTCATTGTTTTCCTTACACTGTGGTTTTAAGTTTTTCGTTGAATTCTTATGTCAACGTATCATTGTGTGATGTTTGCTGTTAATTTCTTTTATAACTGTATCCTATTTTTCTTTATTTCAATTACTCTCAGGATTTCAGTTTCTCTTATATTTTTTATATTATTCCTTTTTATTTAGTTTTCCGATGAAACTCTTAATACATTATGTTTATCTTCGTGTATTACTTTGTATACACTTTTAATCTTTTTATTACTTTTCTAATGTCTCTTTGATACTTATTATTTTTTTTTCTTGGTATTTGGTGCTAACATTCGGTTCTTCAGTCCGTATACTTTTTCAATCGGTTATTATGAACCTTTTCTAATCTATTCCCATTTTTTATAGTTGTTGTGTGTTCACTAGGAAGAGCGACTACTTCATACGGTCCTCTCCAAAGTGATTGTAACTTTTGCCCTGCGCCTGTGGGATTGGCTTTTACTAGCACTAAGTCTCCCCACATTGGTTGCCATTCGTTGGAGTTTTTATCATATACTTCTTTGCGCTTGTGTTTAGACGCAATTAGATTCTCCCGGGCTTGATGGTGAAGTCGTTTAAATGTAGATCGCATTTCATTGACGTAGTCCTCATAGTAGAGACCATCATTATCATATTTGTAGACGGAGTTTGGGATGTTCGCCCGTCTTCCGTATAATAATTCAAACGGTGTATAACCCGTTGAGGAATTTACAGTGGTATTATATTCGAAACTGAAGAATGGGAGTAATTGATCCCATGTTTTCGGTTCGTTGCCTACGTATTGTCTTAAATAGGTTTTTAGTTCCCTATTCGATCGTTCCACCAAGTTTGCCTGTGGATGATATGTACTTGTAGTAATTTTCTTAATTTTTAAAATTTTACATACGTTTTTCATAAGAGAACTAACAAAGTTGGTTCCATTATCGGTTACCAATTCGGCGGGTGTTCCATATTTACATATATAATTATTCACGAAAGTTTGCGCAACCGTGGCACTCTCTTGATTTTCCATCGGTGCTACAATTAGATATCTAGTCAGATCGTCTTGCATCACAAGTCCGTATCTGTTCCCCCATTCTGACTCGGGTAAAACCACTATGTCCATATACAATTTCTCGAACGGTTCGGACGATGTCGTGGTAATTCTCATTGGAATTTTGTTCGCTCGACCGATTTTGTTTTTCTGGCACGAGCTACATTGTTTAACATAATTTTCGATATCCTTCCGCATATTAGTCCAATGGAATAGTGGACTCATTCTTTTCAACATCCGTTTACTTCCAACATGTCCGCCTAGAGGAGCATCGTGGAATTCTTTCAATGTAATTTCGCGGTCTTTTTCTGGCACCCACATCCTGTCTTTTTCCGGTGCATATAGGGTGAAAATTTTATCAAATTTCTCGGCAATAAATCTTAACACATTTGCCTCAGGAGTTTTCTGCATGTTTCGAAAAGAGATAATTTGCATGTTCTTTGCATTTTTCAGGTCTTCAGGGCCGTTAGTGAATGCATCTACTAACCCATCTATTAGAATTCTTGTATCGGTTATTGATCTACTCGAGCCATTTAGAACCAATCCCCATATTTTACGATCTGGAATTGAAAATACTCTTCCATTTAGGTAGTCTTTTAAACCGTGTGGTAAGTGTATCAGCTCGGCTAGTTCTTTATATGCTGATCTACTGTTTACTATTACGAAAGTACCATCAAAATCACTTTCGTTAGTTTTTTGTTTTGAAAATTTCAGCAGATCAAATTTGATGTCATTGTTATTTATGCATATTTCATATTCTTCGAAATGTGAGAGTGCTCCCAAATCTTCCTTTTCGTCCCATCCAAAATCGATATTTTCTAATCCGTCCATGTGCGGATTCCATTCTGTCTTTTGTTTATTTTTAAATAGCGTAAACCTGCCTGATTCGTCTTTCAGTTGTTTTGGGGAAGTTGTTTTATTTTCCGCGTCTTTCCGCTTCGCAAGTTCATTTTTCTCTGCTTGCTGCTGTTGACGCTTTTGCTGTCTAGTGACTATTGAAATAGGGTGTAAGGACTCGGCCTGTTCGGGCAGTCTGGATAAAAAGTCTGCCACAACATTGTCTTTGCCTTGTTTATAGCGAATGTCCATTTCCAACCCTTGAAGTTTCAGACGTAAACGCGTTAGCGTAGGCGAAGTTTCTTTTAAATGCCATATTGAAATTAGCGGTCTATGATCAGTGTATACAATAAATCGCTGATTATAAATAAAATGTTTGAAACGGTTCACTGCCCATACGATGGCTAACAACTCTTTTTCAATCGTATGGTACTTTCTTTCAGCACCTACTAGACCTCTGCTTGCATATGAAATAGGCCTGTCGATCGATTTTTCATTCGAGAGTACTGCTCCAATAGCGTACTCGCTTGCATCTGTCGTGATCACGAACGTATCTTTATAGTTCGGTCTAACTAACAGTGTGTCAGACGTTAAAAAATTCCGCAATTCCTCAAAAGATTTTTGACACTCTTCTGTCCAAGTAAACTTAACATTCTTTCGCAAGAGATCGTTCAAAGGTTTACGTTTCTCTGCTATGTGAGGTATGAATTTTCCATAAAAATTTACTGTTCCTAAAAATGACCGAACACCTTTGACTGTTTTTGGTGCCGCCATCTCTTTAATTGTTTTTATATTGTCCTCCATAGGACGAATTCCTTCTTTGTCAATTACATGTCCTAAATACTTTATTTCATTTTTCAAAATTTGGCATTTACCTGGCTCGACTTTTAGATTATGTCGACGGAGAGCCTCTAAAACTTTGCGTAAGTTTTCATTGTGTTCTTCGATGGTAACACCGAAAACAATTATGTCATCTAGATTGAGATGCTTTAACCCCTTCTATCTCATAAAGTACCGTATTCATTAATCTTTGGAATGTTGACGGGCTGTTAC
Organism: Malaya genurostris; assembly: GCF_030247185.1. Classification (NCBI taxonomy): domain Eukaryota; kingdom Metazoa; phylum Arthropoda; class Insecta; order Diptera; family Culicidae; genus Malaya; species Malaya genurostris. The sequence goes on from NC_080572.1 coordinate 130,190,184, forward strand.
GCAGGCCCATAGGCATTCTTGTAAATTCAAAGTGGCCTTTTGGAGTTGAAAACGCAGTCTTGGCTGCATCTTTTGAGTTAATTGGTACTTGGTAAAACCCTGATTTTAAATCCAAGGTAGAAAAATATTTACCGTTTCCAAGATTATCTAGAATCTCGTCAATTAGTGGAATTGGGTATACAAATGGCTTCGTAACTAAATTTAAAGCCCTGAAGTCAACCACGATTCTGTATTTCTTGTTACCAAATTCATCGTCCTTCTTGGGAACGCATAGGACTGGTGCATTCCACGGACTTTTGCTAGGCCTTATGATACCTTGTCTACGCATTTCTTCAATTTCTTCATTAATGTGCTTCTTTGTAGCTTCTGGAAATCTGTATTGCCGTTTGTTGATAGGCACGTTTGACGTGGTCTCAATTTCGTGCACTGCCGCATCAGTGATAGTTAATTTATCCCCCTTCAGATAGAATACATCGCTATATGATGCCATAATCTTCTCTATATCCCTAAAATTTTCTCTTTTTAGATGATTCATATTTAGTGATTCTAATACTTTTTCCGTTCGGTCTCGACCAGTTATTTGACCGTATCTTTTATTTTCCGTAAGAATTACGTCTTGATTTGAATCTAAATCAAGGAAACATTTGTCTTCCTCGTCACATTCTCCACCTATAAAATATTTTTCTTCTTCATGAGTAATATTAGTCCGACAACCGGGGAGCATACTATCTGAGCGATCGTCGTTTTTGTATAACTCATAATTGCTCTGATACGATGCATTAATGTTATCATTTTTATTCACGTGCTTTTTATTCACTTCATATTTACTACCATCCAAGACTTCAGCATTTACGATAATTACTTCATTTTTGCCACTCTTTGCATCAGTTTTAATATGTTTTTCGGTTGTCCTATTTCTACTTGGAGATTTTTTTATTTCAAAATCATTGTTTGCTCTAGTTGCGCTGTTTGAAGACATCTTTGGCTTTCCATTATTATCATTTACTTCGTTATTTCTGTCATTACTCATGCGGGCTAATATTTCCATGTTGTGCTTATCCTTATCAGCAGGACGCATCCCATAATGCTCAGTTGCATGTACCTTTTCTTTTCCTGTTACTGGTATATTTGCTACATTATTGTGCTCGTTTGGTACACTTAGGCATATGTACTCGAAATTCCGAGTGACATAAATTGTGTATATCTTTAAAAACTCTGCTCCAATGATTCCAGGAACACACAAATCTTTTACTATATAAAATCTAACTCTGTAATGAGTTTTTCCAATCACCAACGTGACTTTTACTGACCCAATAGTCTGTGATTGAGTTCCATCAAAGCCTGCAATGTATAAATTATCTTTATAGTTTATTTTCTCTGGTCCTATTTTCGCGACAGTATCCCATCTCATAACGTTATAAAATGCTCCAGTATCGAGCAAATATTTAATTTTTTCGTTAGGCCTCTTTGCTGCTGCAACTTTTACAAATAACTGATTGTTTTTAGCACAATCTATTTTTAACATTTCGTGAGGCGGCATACCTTCTTGCCATTGCCCCGTATATTTTTTTGTCGTTTCTGTACACTGCGTACCCTGTGGACTAAGCTTGGATTGATCATACGCTTGGTATTTTTCCTGTATTTTGACATTGTTCTCTGCCTCATATTTTGCGACTCTCTTCTCCTGTTTTTGATGAGCTTCATATGAATCTGTTTTTGGTTCAAAGGTTAGAGGTATTTTCCGTAAGCATATCCAACCTTGGTCATTGTGTATGCTAGTCACATACTTATTCATAAATGTCATTCCCAAAATACCCCCTTGAGTCAAATTCTCCACTACGTCAAACTTCGTTTGGAAAAGTCTTCCTGCGATGATGAAGTTTAGTTCTACGGTACCTAATGTTTTTCTAACAGTACCTGTTACCCCGGAATATTCTATGATTTCGTTTTCATTAATTGTATATGCTCCCATGTACTCTGCATTTCGTCTACTTATCAAGTTGCCAGGTGCTCCAGTGTCTACCAGCAACCGCATCTCGTTATTTGGTTCGTTTGCCGATCTCAACAACATCATAAATTCGTTGTCTTTCGTCTTATGTAATTTGACCCATATCCCTTCTTTACGTTTTTTGTACACATCACTCTTCATTGGTTTTCTGTTATCGTCATTTTCATTTTCCCCGTATCGATCCCAATTTTGCATTTTACATGTTTGCTTGACTAAATTTGCATTCGGAGTTCTTGATGCTCCATATCTCATTTGATCAGGCATATTTCTGGTCCTGATATTATGATCATATCTTCGAAATATTTTTCTATTACTGTATGTCATGCAATTTACCCATAGTTTATTCGAACCGTTTTCGAAATGATTATTATAAAAATTGTTATCTTCGATTAAGCACCCGTTGTTGCGATAATATCCGTTGCGTAAGCTTCGGTTGTGTTTATGAGAATTTTCGATTTGCTCCCCTGGATAACATTTATATTTATTGTTTGACCAGAGTTTTGGTTTATCAATTGCATGGTAGCATAGCAGCCGATTTTCAATATTTGATAATAAATAGCTGAACTCCGCCTCCTCTTTTAGGAATTTTATTAATTCGTGAAACTTAAGCTGCCTATGATTTTTGGCTAATTGTTTTAAACTTTCATTCAATAATCCTGCTATAAAATGAATCGTTAATCCTCTTTCTGCGAAGGATTTCTGTACTTTTTCTTGGTCTTGATTCCCTTGCTGAGTGTCAATATATTCCATTATTCGTAGCGCTCTTTCAGCGTACTCTTCAAAAGGTTCTCCATAATGTTGTTCGAGTGTTTCGATCCTCATCAAAATCTCTTCTACTGTGATTTTCAAACCGAATACGTCTCTTAAATTCCTGAACATATCCTTTACTGTGTCGGCTCTTATTCTATTAATAAAGGTTGCCGCTTTACCTTTTAATTTCATTAGTACTACATTTAGTAGTGGATTCTGGTTCTCCCCTTCCGGGATGTCTTCTGCAAAATACTCTATTTGCACAATAAATGGCTCTAATTCGTCTACTGACCCGTGGAATTCCGGGATACATTGTATTGCCTCTAGCATCGGAAATCGATAGGCACCACCGCCTTCAATATTATTTTCATTCGCCATTGTCAATGTGGCTTTAATTCGCTATGCCGCTTTATCTTTTTAACTAGTAGCTCTTTATTTCATTTTTATACTCTTGTATTTTTGTAAAACCTCAGTTGTATGTTTTTACAAGCATCATTTTTAACATATGCAGGAATTTTTCAAACACGCTGTGCGCTTCTAATAATTTTGTTTTCACTACCCCCCCACCAGTACGATTTCCGTCGACTACCTATCATTATTTAACAGTGAAAAACTACGATCTTGACCGTGGTCATGGTCGACAAACAAAAAGAACAATCATCGTAAACAAACTTGACCTAGTTTTAAATTACATGTCATTGTATAATATAAAGCTTTAACTGCTACGAGCCCTGCGTGGTCAAATTTCGTTCGCATTGGCATTTTTTTTTGTTTATTATTGAGCCAGCCCAACTCGGTGCTCTCAAATTTGTCATGCCCGCCGTGTGCGCAAACTAAACTGTCTTTGTTAATTCCGTTATAAGGGTCGACGGCATAGGCTTCAACATCGCATCGTACCATACTCGTGGTTTAAAATTATAGTTTACCGTACGCGACTCAAAGTCGATGTCGGTTTATTATTATTATTGTCATATACCGCTACCGTACTCTGTTTTTATTTCGGTTGCCAGACTTTAACCCGCAAATATGGCCGCGATTGTTTTTGGTGTGTTACCTAGCAACGCATTTTGCTATAGGCTCCGCCCATACGGGTTGGTTCTTCACCAAATTTGAACATCTACTTCGTGGCATGCACTCCTGGTACCTCGCTCGTTGGCTTGCTTTATTATGTCAGACGGCTTTGCTTATTCGCAAAATGATGCGTCAGATTGCCGATTCCTTCGCTCATACGCGTTGGTTTCGGATGGTCACCTTGACCTTACAATTATTACACCAGTGCTAAACTGTTCCGCTGGTCGTGATATTCGTGTTTCTTCAACGAAGGGGAGAAAAAAAAAACTTCTTAGGCCTTTATGCTAGTGTGGCCACTTTTGTAAGTATTATCGCGGTGTTGTTTTTTTTTTTCAACACATGCGCTCGTATTGACCGTGGTCAAAACGTAAACAAATCAACTGTGAGCGTAATCTATACGTCCGCAGTTTTCAAGGAAACTGAACAAATTTATTGCTTGCCAAATGACTCAACAACGGAATGTATATAACTGTTCTTGAAACCCGCTGTAGGCATCTGATATCGTTTACTAGTTGATGGATTGTGAGTAATGTAGTTAGAAAAAATAATATTGGTCCTTGCGAGCGCGAGCTAAATCAATCAGAAAAAATTTTCGCGCTAATGCCATCTTTATTATTTTTTTTATGACAATAAGTGGCAACATTACGTGATCAAAACAACGAGGAAAAAAAAATAAAAAATAGTGGGGACTCATTATACTAATGCTACTTCTCCCAACATCCTTAATTCCGGATTCCTATTCCTTAGTCCTGGCGTATCCTTGCCACTTCCGGCTAGTGCCGCTGTCACCACTTGTATAGCTTCCGGCCGAGCGGTGGCGGAAGAGGAATAACGGAGAGGATGTTTCTTTCAGTTCTATACGGAGTAATACTCTTCAATTCGGTTTCTCCATGTACTTGAGTTTAATATCACGAATTTCACCTTTTTCTGAGTTTCAAACCTTTTTGTGATTTTCACACATTTACACTAGTCCACACCGACTTTACATTAGAATTGGAACCTTTTAACTTTCACCGTAAATTCTGTGCAGTTATGCTATAACCATAGTATGTTGAGTTATTTCTTTAATTTGACTCGTAGTTCTATTGCATACTCCACTAGTTTGTAACTCTATTCACAACACTTCATGGTGATCTCAAACACTACACATGAAACTATTAAATCTCTATTCATTACAGCAATTTTCACTTCTTTAGATGCCTTCCGAAAACATTATTTCTTACTTGATTTTGAGGTCACTTGATACTCGAACCTCACAATGCACACTATGCATACTCCTACGGCCTACTGTATAACACTCCGAACTAGACTAATCCGAATACTCGAAGCAAAAACTGAACTACCCTTAACTTGTCTACGGGCCGACGCCCGAGACTAACGGATATTTTCCGCGCACTCTGAGACTTAACTACTCCTCTAACTCTTCCCAACTAGGGGTTTTTAATCTCCTAACATTTACTTTCGGGTGAAGCCCGAAGATTTTAGTACAAGCCGAGCTTGTGATTTCAAGTAGAAAGTTCATCCGACTTTCTCCCGAAGTTCTACCTAAACTCGAGACCACTGTCGCTAGGCCAGAGGCAGTGACCAGTGTCCGTGTAAATAACTTTGTTTTCTACAACATTACAGTGCTGACTAATGCTCGGGACTGTCTATGGTTTTATAACAGTGACCAGTGTCCGTGAAAATACATTTTTGTTATTGCTCGTCGCGTTTACGCTGACGTGAAGGCTTGACTGAAAGGTGACGAGTTTTTCCTTCACGACTAGGTTGCTGTTCTTGCAATGTCGTTATTCCTTCATGGCTCCCTATTTTATTCACAATACTAACATGTTCGAAGGAAAATTTGCTAAGGGCGCTGCAGAAGTACGTCACCGAAATTCCAAACTTGAAACAATTCTTTTTAAATTGCTAATATAGGAGGCTAGGTACGACACATTTGTAGTTTATTTTAATTGAAGCTATGAAGTTCGAAAATATCTGATTCTTCTCAAAATTTTAGTACGAGACAATTGCAGTGGCCTGGTCTGAAATGTATCGACGATCTTCGGTATGCAAGAGTAATTTTAATAATAATAATAATAATAATAATAATAATAATAATAATAATAATAATAATAATAATAATAATAATAATAATAATAATAATAATAATAATAATAATAATAATAATAACAATAATAATAATAATAATAATAATAATAATTCAAATAATAAAAACAATAATACAGATTAATCTGTATATATGGCAACACTGTTACTTACCTTACCTAACAGTTATAGACCTGGGGTGTCCTTTGCTGTATCAAGCATACGTCTCCACATAACTCGGTCCATGGCTGCTCGTCGCCAGCCACTCAAAGCACGGATGCTTCTGAGATCACCCTCCACTTGATCGATCCACCTTGCTTGCTGCGCACCTCTTCTTCTTGTACCAGTCGGATTAGATTCAAGAACCATTTTCACTGGGTTGTCGTCCGACATCCTTATGACATGCCCAGCCCATCGTAGATGTCCGATTTTAGCTGTTCGTATGATAGGTGGTTCTCCTAGCAGCTGTTACAATTCGTGATTCATACGCCGTCTCCACGTTCCGTCTTCCATCTGCATTCCGCCATAGGTGGTCCTCAGTATCTTTCTTTCGAAAACACTGAGGGCGCGTTGGTCCTCTGCCAACATAGTCCAGGTCTCGTGGCCATAGAGAACAACCGGTCTAATTAGCGTTTTGTAGATAGTCAATTTCGTTCGGTGGCGTACGTTTCTCGATCGGAGGGTTTTTCTAAGTCCAAAGTACGCACGATTCCCTGCCAAAATACGTCTATAAATTTCTCTGCTGGTGTCATTATCGGCGGTCACCAGTGAGCCCAAATACACGAACTCGTCAACCACCTCGATATCGTCACCGTCTATCAATATTCGTGGTTGGAGGCGTAGTGTTTCTTCTCTAGAGCCTCTTCCTCTCATGTATTTTGTTTTCGACGCATTTATGGCCAGTCCGATACGCCTAGCTTCAGCTTCCAGTCCGATGTAGGTTTCCGTCATCTTCTCAAGGTTACGTGTCACAATATCAATATCGTCAGCGAAGCCAAAAAGTTGTACGGACTTTCGGAAGATCGTGCCACTCGTGTCGATCCTCACTTTTCGTATCACACCTTCCAGGGCAATATTGAACAAGATACAAGAAAGTCCCTCACCTTGACGTAGCCCTCTCCGAGATTCGAAGGGACTCGAGAACGTCCCAGACGCACATCACTCTATCTATCGTTGCTTTGACCAATTGCGTCAGTTTATCCGGGAAACCATATTCGTGCATGATCTGCCATAGCTATTCTCGATCGATTGTGTCGAATGCCGCTTTGAAGTCAATGAATAGGTGATGCGTGGGTACTTTGTATTCACGACACTTCTGGAGTACTTGTCTTATCGCGAATATGTGATCCGTAGTGGCGCGGGCTCCAGTAAATCCCGATTTCCTACGAATTCCTTTGCTATTGGTGGTAGACGACGGCAAAGGATTTGGGATAGTACCTTGTAGGCGGCGTTCAGCAATGTGATTGCGCGGTAATTGCAACAGTTTAGCTTATCGCCCTTTTTGTAGACGGGACATACCACTCCATCCATCCATTCCTGCGGTAGAATCTCCTCCTCCCAAATCCTAGTAATCATCCAGTGCAGCGCTCTAGCCAGTGCCTCTCCTCCATGTTTGAGCAGCTCGCCTGGCAACTGGTCATTGCCCGCGGCTTTGTTGTTCCTCAGCTTGCCGATCTCCTCAATTATCTCCGACAGATCAGGGGCTGGGAATCTGCCGTCGGCTGAGCGTGCACCCAGATTGATTCCTGTACCGTTCTCTGTATCTTGTGCTTCGCCATTCAGATGCTCGTCATAGTACTGCTTGCACCTGTCGATCACCTCACGTTCGTTCGTGAGAAGGTTACCACTGGTATCTCTGCACATTTCGGCCTGTGGCGTGTAGCCTTTACGTGAGCGGTTCACCTTTTCATAGAACTTCCGTGTGTCATTTGCGCGGTACAGCAGTTCCATCGCTTCGCGATCTTGGTCTTCCTGGTGGCGCTTTTACCTCCGGAAAACAGTGTTCTGTCTGTTCCGTGCCTGTCTGTATCGTTCCTCGTTTGCTTTTGTGCGGTGTTGCAGCATCCTCGCCCTTGCTGCATTCTTCTCTTCGACCAACTGCTGACATTCGCCGTCAAACCAGTCATTTCCTCGATTCGATAACCTCGTATCTAGAACGGTTGTAGCAGTGCTACTCACGGCGGACCTTATATTCCTCCAGCCGTCTTCAAGAGTCGCCGCGCCAAGCTGCTCTTCCGTTGGTAGCACTAACTCCAGTTGTTGCGCGTATTCCTCTGCAGTATGAATGCTACGTAGCTGCTTGAGATTGAGTCCCGGCGTTCCTGTGCGACGAGTATTGTGCACCGTCAATAGTTTTGAGCGCATACAAACCGCGACAAGGTAGTGGTCAGAATCAATGTTGGCACTGCGGTAAGTGCGGACATTGATGACGTCGGAGAAGAATCGCCCGTCGATGAGAACGTGGTCGATTTGATTTTCCGTATGTTGATCAGCTGATCTCCAGGTGGCTTTGTTGGTAACTTTGCGGGGGAAGAAGGTGTTTCGAACTACCATTCCTCGGGAGGCTCCAAAGTTTACGCATCGTTGACCGTTAACGTTTGTTACCGCGTGCAGGCTCTCCAGCCCGATCACGCGCCTGTACATTGCCTCCCGGCCTACCTGAGCATTCATGTCGCCGATGACGAGTTTTACATCCCGCCGTGGACAGCTGTCGTAGGTTCGTTCTAGCTGCGCGTTGAATGCTTCCTTCTCGTCATCGGGTCTCGGGTCATGTGGGCAGTGCACGTTGATGATGCTGTAATTGAAGAAACGGCCCTTGATCTTCAATACGCACATTCTATCACTGATTGGCTGCCACCCAATCATGCGCTGGCGCATCTTGCCCAACACTACGAATCCCGTTCCTAAAACGTTGGTTGTGGCACAGCTCTGGTAGAAGGTAGCCGCTCGATGCCCACTTTTCCACACCTTCTGTCCCGTCCAACAAAGTTCCTGCAGTGCTAGCCGCGGATTTGAATCTTATCATGCAGCATTCGGTCGTATCCTGGGAAGCCAAGCGATTTGCAGTTCCATGTGCCAAGCTTCCAATCGTAGTCCTTCGTTCGTTGCGTAGGTCTTTGCCGATTATTCCGAGTCGTATTTCCTTCTTGATCATTCGTAACATATGTTTTCCGGGCAGCTTGTTAGGCCTACACCAACCTCTTGTCTCATGGCATATTTTCACACGACCCCATACTAGTATAAAGATGTGTTCAACATCATCACTTCCACTTTCGCATTGTCGTTCGTAATTGAATATGTTAATTTTTGATCTAGTATATCCAGGGAGGCCATTTCATATACTTCAACTTCCTTGTCCAAGGGGGTAGATTTAGAATCATCTTTAAGATCTTACTTTGAATGCGCTGAAGCCTAAGTTTGTGTGTTCGTGCACAACCCCGCCAAACAGGGACTGCGTATTCAAAAGCAGGGTAGATGATTTGTTTATAGACAGCCATCTGGTTCTTTAGGAACAGTTTAGATGAGACCTAATGAGTATGCTGCATTTTTGAACGATTTTGTCAACATGTGACCTGAATATCAGATGTCTATCAAAAGCGAGTCCTAGATAGATAACTTCGTCGGACCATTGGATGACTTCATCACCGAATATTTGGCATTCGTCTGATGGAACAAGTTTTGGAGATCTTGAATGTGGAAACAAGATGACCTGAGTTTTTGCTGCATTGATCACAATTTTTCAGCTTGTAAAATATTCAGTTAGAGCGTCCAGACCTGTTTGAAGCTAATTTTTCAGAGCATTAATGACACGACCTTTGTAAAGAATAGCAGTATCATCAGCAAATTATGACATAATACCACCACGCGGAAGAGGTGGGATGTCTGATGTAAAAATGTTGTATAGGATGGGACCTAGGATACTTCCTTGGGGTACACCAGCAGGAATAGTAAATCTTTCTGAAATTACATTATTCAGAGAATGCTCTATCTGCAAGATAATTTTTGATAATTTTAATAAGATGCATGGGAAATTTAAACCGATGCAGTTTCAACATCAGGTCATCGTGCCACACATTATCGAATGCCTTTTCAATATCCAATATTGCCATGGCAGTCGTTTTGGACACTGATTTGTTTTGCTGGATGACGTTGTTAACCCTTGTGAGTTGGTGGATGGTGGATCTTCCTTTCCGGAACCCAAACTATTCTTCCAGTAATATATACTGTTCATTATCACCAAGAATTCGCCTTTGCATTGACTTTTTAAACAGCTTAGATAGGGCAGAGAGTAAGCTGATGGGCCGATAGCCATTGGAAAAGGAAGGATCTTTCCCCGGTTTCAAAACTGGGATAACTTTAGCTAACTTCAACTTTGAAGGGAAGTAACCAAGCTCCCAGCACCTGTTAAAAATTTTAGCTAAGAAGACAAATGAGCGAATACTCAAATGTTTCAGCTCATTGTTGAATGTGTTGTCGAAACCGGGGGCCTTCACATGTTTGTATTTTTTCACAATAGCCATCAGATTATTCGCAGTGACTCTACTTTCCTCAGAAACTAATCTGTCTAATTGGTCAACCTCAACTACGCTATCACCAACGGCTCTTTCATGTGGACTAACAATGTTGAGTCCTGAATTCTACTGGTGTGATTAAAGGTATTCCTTCAGCTGCGTCCTGGGGTGACATCAGAGGAGGAATAGGCTTCGGTTTTCTCTTAAGCACCTTCGTTAAGGACCAGAAGAGCTTTGAATGTGGAAGAATTTCTCGAAGCTTTTGCTGGAAGTTGCTGTTGCGAAGCTCAGATATTCTTTCCTGGATTATCCTAGTTAAGTTGTTATAAGAAGTCTTCCTATCTAGGATGCAAGTTCGTTGATACTGCCTCCGGTAGATATTTCGAAGTCGGATGAGTTTCTTGGTGACACTGTCAATTTGAAGAGAGGAACTCGGCATATGTTGTACTGGAACCGTCTTATAACGAGCGACCGTGATTGAATGCTGGAAGGAAGATAGGGACGCATCGTTTTCCATTGGGGAATCTAGAGGCAAATTGATATTAATGAGTTGGTCGGCGATTTGTTGAAATTCGACCCAGCCGGTGCGATAATAGTTCCTCCGAGGTTGAATAGGCACTGTTTCTGGTGAACATCTCAACGTCAATATTACTGGAAAGTAGTCGGAAAAGAGCTCGTTGGAGACAACTGGAGAGTTATATATGGTGATGTTGCTGATGAATATATTTAAAATGGAATGAACTCCCGATCTGGAAAGTCGCGTTGGTTGATCCGGAGCGAGGGTGTTGTACTCCCCAGATTCGTAATCCTCGGCAAGTACGAATCCGTTTCGATTCTGTCTTTTGTTTCCCCACAGCTCATGCCGTGCGTTCAGGTCCCCAGCAATGATGAATTTGTTCTGTCATCGAGTGAGCATAGCCAGATATCGCTTCAATGATGCACACGTACCATCTCGAGGATTGGTTTATTTGGGGCAGTACGCTGCAATGATGATGATGGGTCCCATCGTCGTTGTAATCTCAATTCCAATGGCTTCTATGAGTTGCAATTTAAAGGCTGACAGAAGCCTGTGATGAATGGATCGTTTAATGGCAATGGCAACTCCCCCTCCTCTGGTAGTTGTCCTGTCGAGCCTGTGATTTCTGTAATTGGAAATAAAAATAGAAATTCCAGGTTTAAGATGAGTTTCAGTTAAAATAGCAATATCGGCATTCTTCTCTTGAAGAAAATCGGATAATTCAGCAGTTTTGCTCCTGAGTGAGCAAGCATTTCAGTTTACTACAACCAACTCATTATATTACATATTCGATGATGAATTTGTCTAAGGGGCTAATTTGATCTAACCGCGTTCTGCAGTTTCGTAGTTTTGTTGTCATTGTTTCAAAAATGACGATGAGTTGTTCAGCAGAGAATAAGTCACCAGAGTCATCCTTTGCTTGTGGTTGATTATTGCCCCACCCAGGAGGGATTTTGGAGGAAGAATCTTTTTGTGATCCAGCGGCTGAATCTTTTGGATTACTGTGAGGAAGTGGCGGCAAATTTGGAATATCCCTCTTCGGTGGGAGCCGTGGGAATTAATTTCATCCTTCTGTGGAACATTCTTGTGCGTTGATTGTTTACGGGACGCCTGTTGTTGAATTTTTGAGAACTCAGCACGGTTTGGACACGATTTGCTAGTAGATGGATAGTCGCCATCACAGTTCACACATTTTACAGCGATGTCATCTAGTAGGCAATCGTTGGTATTGTGTGGTTCGGCACATTTCCCGCACCGACTTTTCATGTGGAAATTTCTCGCTCCATGGCCGTAGTTCAAACAGTTCGTGCACTGTGTTACTTCCCGATGTACCGGTTTATACTTTTGCCATTCGATGATTATATGAAATAACGATTTATGGTATCAAATTAACTCATGGTGATGGAGCCCTTCTCCAGATGAACCAAGTAGAGTTGATCTCGATACTTTTTGTCCGTGTTATGTCGCTTCATTTTAAACACCATCAAAGGCTTTAATCCAGCCTCCGACAGTGCCTGCTTTTGTTGGCGGCAATATCGTGTGTGAAGTATTCCGCTTTTGTCTGCTTCAGGTACAATTCCACTGCTTTGTAGTGGTTCAAAGCCGAAACAGTTATTTGGTAGTCTTCAGTACATAAACGAATTGTTGCCTGTTGTTCTTTGCTGATCAGCGTGTTAAAATTCGAGCGTAGAGTTGGTGAGAAGCCCTTCAGCTAGAAAGGCGGCATTTTTTCCATCTTCTGCAGTTCCTCTTCGACATCAACTGGCAGATCAGTATACTCAGCAAACGGTCAGTGTTACTCAGCAAACGGTCGTTTACCTGTACATCACTTGGCTTCAGACGCTTAGCATCCTTTGGATCCTTATCGGATCTATGGCGCGTTTTACCCATAGCTTGGGTAGGTAGACAGCTTCGAGTAAAAGATAAAATAAAATCGAAACTAGTCGTAGTAGGTTATTCGTCTATCCACATCGAGTGTTAGATGACGAATGTGACGCTATATCTCACATCACATTTCATTTTATACCTGCTACTGGCAGCAGTGTACGGACTGCCCCTTTGCCAAAAGTTCTTTTCTTGTTCGCAGAACGGGAAACAGTGAGACGACATAAAAGAGAGAGTTAGTGAAGCGGCAGCCAGTAATACTCTTTGATACTCGTTTATTCCAAACATTTCAGAAAAGTTTAATTTTGAACTATCTGAGATTATGTCACACAACTGAAAATTGTGATCATATTTCCTGTGGCATGTAGCAAGAATTATGTTGATTCATTAGATAAAACAGGAGATATTCACAATCAAAACCTGATCACTCTCTCAGAGGGTAAATTTTGAAAAGGCGCCCCATAGTAAAGTAAGTCGTATTCACGATAAAACAATAAATTACCCATTGCGAAAGCTCATGAATGAAAAAAGAGTGAATCACATAAGCATTATTGATTCAGAACCAATTACACTGATCCTTTTCAATCCTTTTTGCCTCAAATAGAAAGTCAATTTAATCGCTCTGAAAATGAAAATAGATTCTAATCTTGTAAACATCAATTTTATTCAAAAGGGATTATTTTAATATTTTTGTCTAGAATATGACTTACTTTACTATGGGGCACCTTTTCAAAATTTACCCTCTGATATAGTGATAAGTTTTTGATCGTGAATAGATCTTGTTGTATCTAACGTATCAACATAATTTTTTCACTACATGCCATCGGATATTAAAATTTTCTGATAAAATTTTCAGTTGTGTGATATAATCTCAAATAACTCAAAATTAAACTTTTCCGAAATGTGACATATGACGCTTGTTCGCCTTTCTTATATTTTAAAAGCTCATAGCTCAATGATGATTTATATAATCTAACTACCAATATATTCGAAATTTTTCAACTTAAACGTATATAGAAACAACATTGAAGTTTTTCAATTATCCATTATAGCTCCAGCCAATCAGAACGCGTTCTAAAGAAGAGACGTGCTGCTCCATCGATACAAAAGCTGATTTTTCCACTTTTTCTGTCATTTTGTGAGCAACGGTAATAGAAGCAAGACACACACGAGAGTAACATCGAGCCGACCACACAGCAAAGCCTCATAAGAAGCCTGCTAGCTGAAGTCCTCAGTCGTCAAGGAAGAGTTAGATTGTGAGAGCAACATCGAAGACTTCACGCTGAAATGCGGGGAGCAGTAGTTGCAGCCGGACCGCGGTCACACAACAAAACCACACCAGGAGCCTGTCAGCTGAAGTTATCAGTGTACACGCAAAGAACCATCTCGGATCTAAATGCAGATCCTGTTGGTCATAACACTTTTCATTGTTACAGATCATCATAAAGAAAATTGAATTTTATCTTGTGTAAACTGTGACGGCGACCATTGTGGCAGGTTCTTTAGTGTATCAAAGAAAAGGGGTCGTTCTGCGTTCACTTTTGGCTTCAGAATGTCGATCCGCATTTTAGTTTTATTGAATATACAATTTTTATCAGTGTACGCAAAAATTCAACGATAAGTCTTGAGACTTGACAATTACATGTATCGAAAAGGTTTTGGTAATAATTATTTGGAGAAGGCTAATGTTTAATAAACATTGCTCGACCCGCAGCGATGGCAAGAACGATTGAAGTTATTTATTTTCCTTCGCGCGAAGCGGAAAATCCGCGCCAGCGGCGCACATTGCTTAAAGTGTTTATATTCATTGCGTTACTTTGCTTTTACGCTGTAAGCAATTCAAGTGTTTAAGATAGGAGGACCGATTTTGTTACCGAGCATAATTTCGGTCATATCGGTCCAATTCATAAATTATTTAAAGTTAATGATTTGTAAAGTGCCGATGCATCAAATCATAAGACTGAATGTGCTTCGATGTATGGCTGGTTTTCATACAAAGTAATCTCAAGAAGACGTTTACAATGTAACAATCAACGCGCAATAATGTTCCACAGAAGGATGAAACTAACTTCCCACGGCTCCCAGCGAAGAGGGATATTCCAAATTTGTCGCCACTTCCTTACAGCAATCCAAAAGATCCAGCCGCTCGACCACAAAAAGATTCTTCATCCAAAATCCCTCCTGGGTGGGGCAATAATCAACTACAAGCAAAGGATGACTCTGGTGACTTATTCTCTGCTGAACAACTTATTGTCATTTTTGAAACAATTACAACAAATCTACGAAACTGCAAAACGCGGTTAGATCAAATTAACGCCTTAGGCAAATTCATCATCGAATATGCATTATAATGAGTTGGTTGTAGTAAATTTAATTGCTTGCTCACTCAGGAGCAAAACTGCTGAATTGTCCGAATTTCTTCAAGAGAAGAATGCCGATATTGCTATTTTAGCTGAAACTCATCTTAAACCTGAAATTTCTATTTTTATTTCCAATTACAGAATACACAGGCTCGACCGGACAACTACCAAAGGAGGGAGAGTTGCCATTGCCATTAAACGATCCATTCAGCACAGGCTTCTGCCTGCCTTCAAATTGCAACTTATAGAAGCCATCGGAATTGAGATTACAACGACGATGAAGCGCCATTGAAGCGAGATCTAGCTATGCTCACTCGACGACAGAACAAATTCATCATTATTGGGCATGAGCTGTAGGAAAAAAAAAGAATTGAAACGGATTCGTGCTTACCGAAGACTACGAAGCTGGAGAGTACAACATCTTCGCTCCGGATGAGCCAACACGACTTTCCAGATCGGGAGTTAATTCCATTTTGAATATATTCATCAGCAACATCGTTATAGACAGCTCTCCGGTTGTCTTCAACGAGCCCTCTTCTAATCACAATTCAGTAATATTGAAGTTGGGATCTTCACCAGAAACAGTGCCTATTCAACCTCGGAGTAACTATTATCGCACCGACTGGGTCCAATTTCAACAAATCGCCGACCAACTTATGTTACTCTCTCAATCAGAAGGACCAAGACAAAACCTAGTCCCTGGTCAAGCCACGGGAACCTTCTGGGGCGGGTAAGGCTTCAACTGCCTTACTATGGCTAGCTCGAGCTTGAAAGGCTTTATTCTCAAGGTCGGCTTCAAGAACCATGATCAGAAACACTTTTTATTTGTTTTACAATATCAAATTTTATTACCTACTATTTGTGTATTTGTGTGTCCGGGAAGGAAGGGTACTGGCTACTTCGACGATGCTATTGATCGGTGGTGTCGTTGACGTTGCTGTTGATCAACCGCCGACGCTATCGTAGATTCACGCACATTCAATTGGAGATCGTTTTGCTGTTGACCGATATTTCGAGTGGTGGTGGAATAGCCACGATGAATAGTTTGTCCGCTCGGGTCTGTTAGGGAACTAACGTGTTCAACCTAACCCAGAAGCCCAAGTTCTTGCTCGAACTTAATGGATTCTGAAGGTTGTATAGGGTAGTATGGGGGTTTTGTCATAGCAGAGCCATAATTTGTTACCTGACGCATCTCAAATTCGGCTTATCAAATATTTGATCACTATTTGGATTGTCAGAAATAACTTTGTAGACATCTAATTCTGTACTGTTTCCACTACGTTTAAGTAAACCGTAAGCCGTCTTAAGTGCTCGGTGTCTAAAGCGAAAAAGAGTGACTTAAACTCATTTGCCCATTGCAATACCTTGACTATCACCTCACCTCCCCCTTACCACCTCTTTTTCCCACAATTAAGAAAAATGTTGGTTTAATTCTAGCTCTATAAATATACATTTTTTTATAAAATTTTCCTGCATATTTAGTTAATTTAATAACCTATATATTAACAATAATCGAAAATTTTATTTTAGCCAATGTTAATCTCTTCTGCTGTGCCCGGAATTAGATTTTAGGGTAAAGCACCCGAAACGGTAACACTACCCCACACCCCTTGTAAAAATAAATAGATTTATCAATTTATTTATGTATTTGTTTCTCGAATTCTAATTTTTTTCCTCAATATATTTACTGAATGCCACAGTACAGCCATACTTCCAGGTTTGAGCCTGCCTTTCGCAACAAAACAAATTCATAGAGAGTAAATATTTCGAAGCTAAAATGACCAAATAGCAATTCTGGCCAATCTTCGGACAAGATACTATTTATTAGCGTCTTTACCCTTTGATCTCTCCAATCGATCTTTCTCTTCCATAATCTCAACTTTATTGAGAGGGAGAATAATAATCGAAGATCCGCAAACTCTCATAGCGCGCCAACTCTCATAGAGCGAAAATCGAGCTATCTATTGGCACTGTGACTGTAACTGGAGAACGACACGTGATTACTAGTGATCGCTTTTTGGTACAATACGCGGAGAATAAGAGTTTTAAGAGTTATCATAGGAAAAAATGAACGTTCAAAAATTTTTTCATTACTTAAAGAAGTTTTCCATTTATCTGTCTCGAAGTCCTTGGCCGGTTTCACTTTCGATGAGTATACTATGAAATATGATAGTAATAGGCTGAATTATTATAATAAATATGTGAGTGTGTTATTAAACTGTTAACAAAGACCTGAAAGATTTTATTGTTACCTATTGAACAGAAACTGACACTCGAACACCGAATAGACTGACCTTAAACTTTATCGCACCCTAGAATCTCATAATGTCTTCACAAAAAGAATCGTACAAAAGCAACTAGAAAATATCAAAACTCCATATTCCAATGTAATTCTACTATTTATATTAAATATAGTTTAAATTCTTGATTTTTTCCAAGCCCTCCAGAGTTATTTCCTAACCCTATGATGATTTAATCAACCAGCAACTTCGGAGAGTGTACCTTCTGCGTGGTTAAAAACCTCAAACGCTCAGGTCGCAACTCTATTTTTTTAATGTATTAGTATTGCTTTATTTTTAAAAATTTCTATTTAGATTTCATATTCTAACACAAAAAATTTGTTTTCACGATAGTACTCTGATTTATGAAATTTACATACGTTGTGAATTTGTATTTTTATTATTCTCATACCTTACCTTACCTTACCTAACAGCTATAGGCCTGGTGTGTCCTATGCTGTATCAAGCACACGTCTCCACATAACTCGGTCCATGGCTGCTCGTCGCCAGCCACTCAAAGCACGGATGCTTCTGAGATCACCCTCCACTTGATCGATCCACCTTGCTCGCTGCGCTCCTCTTCTTTTTGTACCAGTCGGATTAGATTCAAGAACCATTTTCACTGGGCCATCCTTATGACATGCCCAGCCCATCGAAGACGTCCGATTTTATCTGTCCGTACGATAGGTGGTTCTCCTAGCAGCTGTTGCAATTCGTGATTCATACGCCGTATCAACGTTCCTTCTTCCATCTGCACTCCGCCATAGATGGTCCTCAGTACCTTTCTTTCGAAAACACTGAGGGTGCGTTAGTCCTCTGCCAACATAGTCCAGGTCTAATGGCCATAGAGAACAATCGGTCTAATGAGCGTTTTGTAGATGGTCATTTTCGTGCGTTGGCGTACTTTTCTCGATCGAAGGGTTTTTCTGAGTCCAAAGTACGCACGACTCCCTGCCAAAATACGTCTATGAATTTCTCTACTGATGTCATTGTCGGCGGTCACATGTGAGCCCAAATACACGAACTCGTCAACCACCTCGATATCGTCACCGTCTTTCAATATTCGTGGTGGGCGGCGTAGTGTTTCTTATCTAGAGCCTTTTCCTCTCATGTATTTTGTTTTTGACGCATTTATGGCCAGTCCGATACGCCTAGCTTCAGCTTTCAGTCCGATGTAGGTTTCCGTCATCTTCTCAAGGTTACGTGTCACAATATCAATATCGTCAGCGAAGCCAAAAAGTTGTACGGACTTTCAGAAGATCGTGCCAGTCATGTCGATCCTCGCTCTTCGAATCACACCTACCAGGGCAATATTAAACAAGATACAAGAAAGTCCATCACCCTGACGTAGCCCTCTCCGAGATTCGAAGAAACTCGAGAGCGTCCCAGATACTCGGACGTCAATGAATAGGTGATGCGTGGGTACGTTGTATTCACGACACTTCTGGAGTACTTGTCTTATCGCGAATATGTGATCCGTAGTGGCGCGGGCTCCAGTAAATCCCGCTTGGTACGGCCCTACGAATTCCTTAGCTATTGGTGATAGACGACGGCAAAGGATTTGGGATAGTACCTTGTAGGCGGCGTTCAAAAATGTGATTGCACGGTAATTGCAACAGTCAAGTCTATTGCACTTTTTGTAGACGGGACATACCACTCCATCCATCCATTCCTGCGGTAGAATCTCCTCCTCCCAAATCCTAGAAATCATCCAGTGCAGCGCTCTAGCCAGTGCCTCTCCTCCATGTTTGATCAGCTCGCCTGGTAACTGGTCATTGCCCGCGGCTTTGTTGTTCCTCAGCCTGCCGATCTCCTCACTTATCTCCGACAAATCAGGTGTTGGGAATCTGTCGTCGACTGAGCGTGCACACAGATTGATTAATGTACCGTTCTCTGTATCTTGTGCTTCGCCATTCAGATGCTCGTCATAGTACTGCTTGCACCTGTCGATCACCTAACGTTCGTTCGTGAGAAGGTTACCACTGGTATCTCTGCACATTTCGGCCTATGGCGTGTAGCCTCTACGTGAGCGGTTCACCTTTTCATAAAACCTCTGTGTGTCGCGATCTTTGTCTTCCTGGTGGCGCTTTTTCTTCCAGAAAACCGTATTATGTATGTTCCGCCTGTCTGTATTCTTCTCTTCGACCAACTGCTGACATTCGCCGTCCAACCAGTCATTTCCTCGATTCGATAACCTGGTTGCAGCAGTGCTACTCACAGCGGACCCTATGTTCCTCCAGTCGTCTTCAAGAGTCGCCGCGCCAAGCTGCTCTTCCGTTGGTAGCAGCTCCAGTTATTGCGCATATTCCTCTGCAGTACGAATGCTATGTAGCTGCTCGAGATTGAGTCCCGGCGTTCCTGTGCGATGAGTATTATGCACCGTCGATAGTCTTGAGCGTATACAAACCGCGACAAAGTAGTGGTAAAAATCAATGTTGGCACAGCGGTAAGTGCGGACATTGATGACGTCGGAGAAGAATCGTCCGTCGATGAGAACGTGATCGATTTGATTTTCCGTATGTTGATCAGGTGATCTCCAGGTGGCTTTGTTGGTAACTTTGCGGGGGAAGAAGGTGCTTCGAATTACCATTCATCAGGAGGCTGTAAAGTTTAAGCATCGTTGATCGTTGTAGTTTGTTGCCGCGTGCTGGCTCTCCAGCCCGATTACAGGCCTATACATTGCCCCTCGGCCTACCTGAGCATTCATGTCTCCGATGAGGAGTTTCACATCCCGCCGTAGACAGCTGTCGTAGGTTCGTTCCAGCTGCGCGTAGAATTCTTCCTTCTCGTCATCGGGTCTCGTCTCATGTGGGCAGTGCACGTTAATGATGCCGTAATTGAAGAAACGGCCCTTGATCTCCAATACGCAGATTCTATCACTGATTGGCTGCCACCCAATCACGCACTGGCGCATCCTGCCCAACATTACAAATCCCGTTCCTAGAACGTTGGTTGTGCCACAGCTCTGGTAGAGGGTAGCCGCTCGATGCCCACTTTTCCACACCTTCTGTCCCGTCCAACAAGGTTCCTGCAGTGCTACGACATCGATGCCGCAGATTTGAAGCTCATCATACAGCATTCGGTCGTATCCTGGGAAGCCAAGCGATTTGCAGATCCATGTGCCAAACTTCCAATCGTAGTCCTTTGTTCGTTGCGTAGTTCTTTGTCGATTATTCCGAGTCGCATTCTTCCTTGATCGTTCGTAACATGTGTTTTCCGGGTGGCTTGTTAGGCCTGCACCAACCTCCTGTCTCGCCGGAGGGCCATCGTGTCAGCACTGTTTAGAGTCCCACAATGACACAAGAACGGTAATCAGCCGCTCCTAACATGGAGAACAGACGATGTTTCGAGCCGCCCCAACATGGAGAACAGACGCTCGGGTAGGCTCGCTCTCTGTAAAGAGAAACCAAGCCCCCCCTTCCCTGTCAGCAGACGACCAAGGTCCCACCGAGGTTGATTACCCGATCTTTCCTATGGTTACGCGTACCCCAACCGGCACCGCGGGGAGGTAGGGATAGGAGTTACTGGACAAGAGGCTAAGAATCACATTGGGGCCTGAATTGCGCATTGTCCAGTCGTTTACCAACCAATTATTCTCGGTATTCCACTTAGAGCTGGTAGGATGAGATCAGTAAGCGATAGTCGTTGCCATCCATGTAGTAATGATGTCGATTTCCGTTGCATAAGTGTCCATGCGCCTCCCACTTGAGGGCATTCGCAGAATTTGTGTAGCAGTGTTTCAATCATATTGTTGCAGTGTACGCAGTTCTCACCGTCAGCTCGATGGATGGTGTACATTAGTTTTCTATGCTCGATTTTCCTATTGACTAGAAGAAACATATCACTCTTTCATGCGGACGATAAACATCGGGAGTGTATGTTAGTCCAAATTTGGCGCCAGCCTGCATGTGGATGCTCTCTTTCTACTTTAGGTATTTCTGTGTCAGATAGGTAGAAATTGTGAATCAATTTTGCGGTCGGTGATGGCTGAATATGTGCTGGGATTACTGAGAGTTGCTGTTTAATTATTTTTAGGCAGGGACAGTCCGCTGGTATCGAGGAGTGGTTTGTATTATCTCGTAGCAATAAAGATTTGCAAAAAGGAAGATGATCTATTTCTGCGGTATTACAATTCAAGAGCAATGTTTTGCATTTAAGTGCCGGTAAATGGAGACTGAAACCGCCTTGCTGTCGATCTCGTGCTAATTGCATCATCGGAACACGGGCTGGGATTCCACGCCACAGGAAATTCCCCATTGCAGAGGCCATTTTAGCAATGTGACTGCTGGATGGTGGAATAATAGAGGAGAGATACCAGATGCGAGACGTGGCGAATATGTTGAGGAAGGAAACTTTTTGTAGAAGTGACAAGGATCGCATCGAATGCAGCCACAGCAGAGTTTAATCATTGTTCGAATAGAGTTTGTGAATATAACTCCCAGTATCTTAACTGTTTCCCGATGTCGATGGAAGTTGTTTTAGCCAGGTTGAGCTTCGCTTTTGAAACACGAGCGAATAGAGAGAAGACATTGATGATTCGCTCTATTTTTGGTGTTGTAGTAGCGATGATACTAATGTCGTCTGCATAGGCGACGATCAAGTCACTTCCACACACGTGCTTTAACTGTTTCAACAGAGGAGTAAGATAAATAGCAAAACACAAGCTGCTGATTGGGTTTCCTTGGGCAACCGAACGTTGTATAGGAAAAGCAGCCGATAAGTAATCGTGACGACGATGTTACGTATGGTTTTGTATCACACTACTGGTGGCTGCTTTTCAGCACCGGACCACCAGTTCAGGGTCGTTTATCTTCTTGGTCACCGGAGAAATTTCACTTCACTACTTCTTTGGGTGGACTTTTCTTTCCACCTGTGGTCACTGAGCAAATCGTTTGCGGCGGAAACAAGTTACATACAAAAAAAAAGGCGGGTGGGTAATGTCAGAGACATAACTGGATGTCGTGAATACGAAAAAACTGGTACACTCCCATCACTTTTCCGAATATCAGTTAGTTGATTGATTGTATGAATTGTGCAAGCTTTCTCCTTTTTCACTAATAGAGTTTGAAGCGATGCACCTACATTAAAGTACAGATTAGTTACATTAGGCAGCTACCTTTTTAATTTGCTAATATAGGAGGCTAGGTACGACAAATTTGTAGTTTATTTTTATTGAAGCTATGAAGTTCGAAGATATCTGATTCTTCTCGAAATTTCAGTACGAGATAATTGCAATGGTCTGGTCTGAAATGAATCGACGATCTTCGGTATGCAAGAGTAATATTAATAATAACACTGATGATAATAATAATAATAATAATAATAATAATAATAATAGTAATAATAGTAATAATAATAATGAAAATAATAACAATAATAATAATAATAATAAAAATTATTATTATTATTATTATTATTATTATTATTATTATTATTATTATTATTATTATTATTATTATTATTATTATTATTATTATTATTATTATTATTATTATTATTATTATTATTATTATTATTATTATTATTATTATTATTATTATTATTATTATTATTATTATTATTATTATTATTATTATTATTATTATTATTAAGATTAATCTGTATATATGGCAACCCTGTTTCGCATGGCATATTTTCACACGACCCCATACTAGTATAAAGATGTATTCAACATCATCACTTCCACTTTCGCATTGCCGTTCGTAATTGAGTGTGTTAGTGACGGTGCAAATTATTTTAAGTTCCATCTTGATGAATCTTTTGGTAGGAAATATTGAGATCTGAGATGATTCTCGTGTGTGTTTTGTTTCGGCAACAGCTGCTCAGAAAATAGTAGGAAAGCGACAAAATTCAACTAGCTCTTTAGGATGATCTTTAGCACTGAAAAGTGCTTTGAGTGGGCCTTGCTGGATTTTTTTGCTGCCTTTCTACCGGTTTTCGGTGTCATCGTGCTGACGGTGTCTCGTGCGTTCAGAGTAGCTGCTTTAACTTAAATGACGCTATTTCTCACATCACATTCTATTTTATACCTGCTACTGGCAGCGGTGTACAGACAGCCCCTTTGCCAAAATTCGTTTTCTTGTTCGCAGAACGGGAAACAGTGAGACGACAGGTCTTCGATGTTGCTCTCGTGTGTCTTGTTTCGGGAACAGTTGCTCAGCAAAAGGTAGGAAAAATGAATCACTCAACTTTTATATGGATGCTCTTGTATAAAAGCAGACATCTCGCGTTCTGATTGGCTGGTGCTGTCATGGGTTAAATCAAACAGATTTGAAAAACTTCAATGTTGTTGCAATACACGTTGAAGTTGAAAATTTTCGATTCTATTGGTAGTTAGATTATATAAATCCTTCTACATATCACTGAGCTATGAGCTTTCAAAATACACCCAAACCTCCATTTACGAACCTTATATATGTATGTATGTATGCTTACACACTCACCCGTCTGCATATATGTGTATATATTTATACATATAAATGATCGCTTTTACTTCACCAATATTTATATGTATTAAGAAATACAAATTCTTGCTCACATGCGTACGTATAAGAATACAAATATACATATATAAAGTACGTAAACGGAGGTTTGGGTGTACGAGAAAGACAAACGCGCCTTATGAATTATCCTCTTTGATACTCGTTTATACCAAACATTTCAGAAAAGTTCATTTTGAACTATTTGAGATTATGTCACTCAACTGAAAATTTTATCATAAAATTGTGATCATATTTCCGATGGCATGTCCCAAGAATTATGTTGATTCATTAGATACAACAGGAGATATTCACGATCAAAAACTTATCACTCTTTCAGAGGGTAAATTTTGAAAAGGCGCCCCATTGTAAAGTAAGTCGTATTCACGACAAAACTAAACAAAATGGACGACACAGCTTGTATATCAAAAGACCGCACAATTTTAAATTTAGGCACTATATTTTGCAATAAAAAAAATAGAATATTTAACTTTTACTACTTGCGCAAGTTTATTGTTTGGTAACTTCTCCTCGACGCTCCGTTGCGGCCGTGATGAACGTTGGTCGACTTGATGATCCCAGCGGACGACGACGGGCAGGACGGCACTGGCTTCGGGGCGGTGGGACAGCAACTCGTCTTCAGATTAAGCTGCAACTCGGCCTGTCTGTAGCGGAGGCCTTCGTCCGAGGGTAATACCCGGAGAGTGGTACTGCACGTACTATTTTCTTCGTTTCACCGAAAAGGCACACACGTCGGGCTAACAGCAAACGAACTTAACCGGTCTAGTGCACTTGTCCCGAATCAAACGTTCGTGGGATACCTCGGTACTAAATACTGATCCCTTTGGATCCACTTATACCAGAATTCAAATAACGGAACGGAACGGATTGTCACTTTTGGTGGGTGACACGCTGCTGCAACCTTCACTCTACCGGGTCAACAAAATACTAGCTCCCGCTTAAGGGTTTTCCCGCGGTTTTATCGGCTTGCTGTCCATTTTCCATCCCAATCCCACCGCCGCCTTCAAAGCATGCCACCCCGCATTTTATGCTGCGATGATGACGACGATGACAGTGTGTAGACAGATGACGGTTACAATGTATTATCGTTTTCTGGTTGGTGTCTTGATTAATATTTGTACCTACTATACTTGTTTCCTTTTTCTAAATATTATTTAATATGTGATATGATTTGATATATGAATTGAACAATAACAAAGATACATACATAAATTGATGAATATAAATAAATAAATAAATACTTTTGAATATAATATATAATTTAATAATGAATATGTAGTAAATAAATGTAAATGAATAAATAAATATATAGATAAATAAATAAATAAATAAATAAATAAATAGAATAAATAATTTAACAAAACCCTACTATTGACACCAACCTTTGCTATTGAGCAGAACTTAAACGTGACTCAAACATGTAAACACGGAGTATGAACGCGATTGACGTTTAAATTCTACTCAGACATTTACTGACAATGAAATAAAAAAAAAATACAATATTTGAAAAATATATACAAGCTGGACTCAGTGACCAAAGGAACTATATTGTGACCAGAGAATAACAGGTCACAATTTTCCCCGACTCGGTTTAAAAAAAAACTGTAGGTTTTTTTTCGAACAAAAGCCGACTTCTAATACGACTACTTCTTCTCTAGTACCAGTTTCAATTCCGAGGGATGATTTTTAAAAAGGCCAGAGGAGCTCTCTCTCCCGGAATTGTATGATTCTAAAGCAGTGAGCCTGTCCATTTTCAGTCTCGTGCTCTTGCCGAAATATTTGTCAAAATCAGGTGCGATATGTTCCATCCATCATTCCCAAAACAACTGCGAAAGTGTAGCTGTCGAAACTGTTCAATATGCGTCAGAATTTGAGACGGTCTTTGCATTGGTAGAGCAGAAATATTGATCGGAAACACAACAAATAACAGAAACTATCCAGAAGAAAAACAGACTAAATTTCACATTTTCTCCCCTTTTTCACTGTCACGAAAACGACGCTCGGACAAAAAAACCACTACTGTCACAAAAACGACGCTTGGACAAAACATTTTCAACCCAACTCATTTGTACGTCTCATTCATTCAATTTCATTCATTCTCAGTCACACTAACATTCATTAATTTTACTCAATCGCACTCACTTTCACACTTCATACTCATTCATGTTCATGACACGCATACTACCTTAAACTAATTAAAACTTATATTACGGATCCACTAATGCTAAAATCTTTATCTTTTGGACTCTTTCGCGAAGAGTCGAAAAGATTGATAAATTTAATGAAATGTCTCACTCGTTACGTACTTCAATTACTCTCTCGACTTGCGAGAGAAAATCTTATGAAGCTACGTCGAATGAACCCATTTACGTTGAGAGTGTATAGGCAACAACCGAATGACGGGTAAACGTGATCCCGCCACCCTGGATTCTACCCTGTCGTACAGGTATTTATCTTCCGATCTATCAGTTATACTTGCACGTTGCTGACCAGTTGCTGAAAATGGATCGAATGCTGATACCGCTGATATCACTTGGATAATGCTGGTACATATTTGGTTAATCTTATCGTTTTGTTTTGTTTATTTTTAGGTTTTTTTTTTTGGAGCTAGTGTGGCCGTTTTATTTGCTGCCTGCAAATATGTGGATGGAATGAGTGAAAAGCACGATAAATAAACAAGTGTTTTAGAAAATTTTGTTTTAATGATGCCGCGTTGTTCTGCTATCCGGTGTTCGGCAGGCCAACTGCCGATGTTTTTACCATTTAAATCCTCAAGTTCATACGAGGACATTCCGATCTTCGATCTTATTCGGCAGGGTAGAAACAATGGACCGTATTTGGAATTATAGTGTTCCGCTGCGCTAGATTGTTTCATGTTTTTACGATAGACCATTTGACCTTCGATAAACGATTTAGAAAATTTACGGTGACGTAAGTTATAACGGTCTCGAGAGGATTCGTGTGCTTTTTCCAATTTTTTTTCGGACGAGCTCGTAGATACGTTCGAACATTTTTGTTCTCCGTTCTTCCAACTCTTTGACCGTCAGTGTTTCGTCGTTCCGGATAAGAATATGATAGGTACCAACTTCTATGAACTCATGTCCGCGAGTGATGAAATAAGGTGTGAAACCTGTCGACGAGTGAACAATAGTATTCAACACCATTTCAATCTCTGAGATACGAGTGTCCCAAACACGTTGGTCCTCCCTTACGTATGTCCGGATAGCCGCATTGATAGTTCTATTGACTCTTTCGACGGGATTCGCCTGTGAGTGATAGCGTGAGTTTAACCAGTGAGTGATCTTGAATCGATCCAATAGTTCCTTAAACTCTTTCGACACGAAACTGCTTCCGTTGTCAGTGATTATGACTTCCGGAATTGAGTTTTTCAAGAACCATTGGTCTTTCAAGATCGCACACATGGGCGCACTTCCGATATTCCTCACAGGATGAATCATCACCCATTTCGAAAAGTAGTCGCAAACTACCAATATATGTTGACTTCCGCGACGAGTGCGGAGGAGGGGACCAATAAAATCTGCTGAAATTATTTGCCATGGGCGTGTAGCGATTTTCATTTTACCCATTTCAGGGACAGTGGCGACGGAAGTTGCCTTAACTTCTTTGCATAACCCACACTGTTTTACATATCGCCGGATCTCTACTGCCATCTTTGGCCAGTAGTATCGTTGCCGGATACGCGCAAGTGTCTTGTCATAACCCGGATGGAAACATTCATCATGACACTGACGAAGAATGGTGAGTATTTCGCTTGGTGGGGGAATCATTTTCCACTCAAACCGAGCATCGCAGGGATTGTTTTTGGCAGCGACGAACTTAAACGGTTTGCCATCGTTGATTCGAAAATCCACGAAATCGTCGGGTTTAGTTTCTACTTTACTCAACATTGATGAGTGCCACGATGAGTGCCACGAGGCCAAATGCCGATGTTTTTACCATTTAAATCCTCAAGTTCATACGAGGACATTCCGATCTTCGATCTTATTCGGCAGGGTAGAAACAATGGACCGTATTTGGAATTATAGTGTTCCGCTGCGCTAGATTGTTTCATGTTTTTACGATAGACCATTTGACCTTCGATGAACGATTTAGAAAATTTACGGTGACGTAAGTTATAACGTTCTCGAGAGGATTCGTGTGCTTTTTCCAATTTTTTTCGGACGAGCTCGTAGATACGTTCGAACATATTTGTTCTCCGTTCTTCCAACTCTTTGACCGTTAGTGTTTCGTCGTTCCGGATAAGAATATGATAGGTACCAACTTCTATGAACTCATGTTCGCGAGTGATGAAATAAGGTGTGAAACCTGTCGACGAGTGAACACTAGTATTCAACACCATTTCAATCTCTGAGATACGAGTGTCCCAAACACGTTGGTCCTCCCTTACGTATGTCCGGATAGCCGCATTGATAGTTCTATTGACTCTTTCGACGGGATTCGCCTGTGAGTGATAGCGTGAGTTTAACCAGTGAGTGATCTTGAATCGATCCAATAGTTCCTTAAACTCTTTCGACACGAAACTGCTTCCGTTGTCAGTGATTATGACTTCCGGAATTGAGTTTTTCAAGAACCATTGGTCTTTCAAGATCGCACACATGGGCGCACTTCCGATATTCCTCACAGGATGAATCATCACCCATTTCGAAAAGTAGTCGCAAACTACCAATATATGATGACTTCCGCGACGAGTGCGGAGGAGGGGACCAATAAAATCTGCTGAAATTATTTGCCATGGGCGTGTAGCGATTTTCATTTTACCCATTTCAGGGACAGTGGCGACGGAAGTTGCCTTAACTTCTTTGCATAACCCACACTGTTTTACATATCGCCGGATCTCTACTGCCATCATTGGCCAGTAGTATCGTTGCCGGATACGCGCAAGTGTCTTGTCATAACCCGGATGGAAACATTCATCATGACACTGACGAAGAATGGTGAGTATTTCGTTTGGTGGGGGAATCATTTTCCACTCAAACCGAGCATCGCAGGGATTGTTTTTGGCAGCGACGAACTTAAACAGTTTGCCATCGTCGATTCGAAAATCCACGAAATCGTCGGGTTTAGTTTCTACTTTCCTCAACATTGATGAGTGCCACGAGGAGTGATCAATGGTTGCAATGCTTCGCGACAGGGCGTCGGGAACCACGTTCTCTTTCCCTTTTCGATGCTTTACAGTCATATCGAACTGTTGCAAATTCAACGCCCATCGACTGCATCTAGACCCTACTTTCCACTTGGAACTGAGAATGTGGGTCAATGCGGAAGAATCCGTTATGAGGGTAGAATGATACCCTTCGATGTATCCGCGAAATGCATCGATGACGAGAATAGCAGCTAGTGCTTCTTTTTCGGCGGCATGGTAATTTTTCTGGGGTGTTGTTAATTTATGTGAGTAGAAAGAGATCACCCGTTCTACTTCCTGCTGTTCTTGGGTAAGCACCCCGGCAACTGCCACGTCGCTGGCATCCGTTTGAATGATGAACTCTTTGCTGAAATCTGGGCTGCCCAGGACGGAGGAAGAAACTAGTCGCTCCTTGATTTCGCAAAAGGCATGTTCAGCATCATCATTCCAACGGATGCATTTGGTTTTGGTTTGCAGAAGGTTTGTTAGTGCTGCAGTCACCCCGCTGAAGTATGGAATGAAGCGACGGTAGTAATTCGCCATTCCTAGGAATCTTCTAAGTTTTGTTACTGTGGTCGGCCGTTCGTATTCGATAATTGGTCGAATTTTTTCTGGATTAGCCCGAAGAGCCTCTATAGAAGATATCCCAGGAAGGGAATCTCCGACACTCCAAACTTCGACTTCTCGAGGTTTATGCTTAAGTTGGCTTTGCTCAGACGACTCGCAATTTCGATCAAGAGACTTTCATGTTGCTCAAACGTCTCCGTCACTACGACAATGTCATCGAGATAGACGAAGACGTGTGGTTCAAGCTCTCCATGGCCCAATACGTTATCCATTAACCGTGCCAGTGTTGCTGGGCTGTTTATCAGACCAAAAGGCATCCGCGTGTACTGGAATAACCCTTTACCTTGAACACAAAAAGTCGTGTACTTCCGCGATTCTTTTTCCAACGGAACTTGGAGAAAAGCTTCAGACAGGTCAATGGTGGACAAGTATTGAGCCTTGGGGAGTTGACCGAGAATGCGACCCGGGTGGGGGAGTGGATATGCATCTCGGATGGTTCGCTCGTTAATCTTGCGCGCGTCTAAACAAAGCCGAACTTTGTTGGGTTTGATAACCGGCACACAGTTGAGTGACCAATCTGATTGGCTTCGTTCCAAAATACCGATACTCAACAATCTTTTTAGCTCGACGGCTACCAGTTCCTGCGTCTTTGGAGACATGACGTATGGAAACTGGCGTACGGGAGGTTTATCTTTCCATTCTTCTCCCAGTACGATTCGATGTTGAGCACGGTTGGTTAACGTTAATTGTCCTTCCCGAGCAGAGAGGAACAATTTTTTTATGTTTTCAATGGAATTCTTCTCCCTGTCGGAAAGGATATTTGCCGAATCTGGTTTTTCGTCGACAGATACCGCTGCAGTGGACTCAAACTTACCATAATTTAGAACTGCGGGACGGATTTTGAATCTTTTCCAAAAATCCATACCACAAATACAATTTATGGACAAGTTCTTAACAACCAAAGTAGGAATTACTCTAACACATCCTTGAAACTCAAATGGCAAATGAGCTTCCCCGCGAACTTGAAGCTCATCCCCACTGGCGGAACGTAAAATGACATTTTTGGACGAGTTATGTATTTTGTTAAATTTTAATTTATTAAAAAAAGTTTCGCTGACGAGCGTGTGGTTACTACCGCTATCCAGTAGAACAAATAATGGATAATCGCCGATCTTCACTTGTGCGTATGGACGATTATCATTGGGAACGGGGTAAGATATTTGATATGTTACAGTAGGTATCACGTAAGTATCGATGGTAGCTGGTATCCAGTACGGGGACGGAATGTTTTGAGAACTATAAGAGTCTGTTACGCATTTGATGATTGCGGGCGGCGATTTTCGCTCGCATTCAAAGCGATTTTTAAACAATACGGACAGTGTTTCGTAGGGAAACCGCGAAGACCACACGTACTGCAGAAAACAGCACGAGGTTGTCTACACAACGCGACGTGATGACCGAATCTTCCACAATTGAAGCAGTTATTATCCGGTGGGGGAACGTGGGAATTAATTACATCTTCCAGGGTTAACTGCGGGCGCGGATGACTTCCAGACTTACTCTTACTCTATCAGTCGTAGACCACGCGGGTCTCTGCTGTATACAGGAGGCGTCTCCATTCAACTCGGTTCATGGCTGTTCGCCGCCAGCCTCGGTAGCTGCGAAGGGTCCGCAGGTCGTCCTCAATTTGATCGATCCATCTTGCCCGCTGCGCGCCTCTTCTTCTTATACCGGTCGGATCATTATCGAGAATCATTTTAACCGGGTTGTTCTCCGACATTCTAACAACATGCCAGGCCCACCGTAACCGCCCGACCTTGGCCGTTTGGACGAGGGTTGGTCCTCCCAGCAACTGGTGCAGTTCATGGTTCATTCGCCTTCTCCACGTACCGTCTTCTATCCGCACTCCACCGAAGATGGTTCGCAACACCTTCCGTTCAAAAACAGCTAGTGCGCGTTGGTCCTCCGCAAGCATTGTCCAGGACTCATGCCCGTAGAGGATAACCGGTCTAATCAGCGTTTTGTAGATAGTTATCTTCGTACGACGGCGAATTTTGCTCGATCGAAGCGTCTTGCGCAGTCCAAAGTAAGCACGATTTCCTGACAATCTGCGTGTCTGAATTTCTCTGCTGGTGTCATTATCGGCAGTCACCAGTGAGCCCAAGTACACGAACTCGTCGACCATTTCGATTTCATCACCGCCAATCAGAACTCGCAATGGGTGGCTGACGTTATCTTCTCTCGAGCCCCTGCATTTCATGTACTTTGTCTTTGACACATTGATGTCTAGTCCGATCCGCTTGGCCTCAGCTTTTAGTCCGATGTACGTATCTTCCATCTTCTCAAAGTTGCGTGCTATAATATCAATATCATGTGACTTCTAGATGGTCCAGTAATCAGGGATTTGGACACTCATAGTTCGGAATAAATTTTATATTTCAAAATAAAACTCGTGAAACGATTCTTGTTTTTGCTGACGACGCTGATAAATTTTCATTTTAATCAACGCGTCCAAATCAGGGTGCATATAGGTTCGCATCAACTCGAACACTAGATGTTGCCAATTCAACAGTCTGCCTGTGGTACGCTGAGCCATATACCACTTCAGTGCTGAACCCGTAAACAAATGAATTGCCGATTCAAAAAGTTCTACCTCTCCCACATGTTCTGCTTGAGCTAATGCTTGAACCAGTTCAAGAAATTCATTTAGTTTCAGCCCCTGGTCATCACCGCTGTATTTTGCTATGTTCCACTTTGAGACTGGAAGTGAATGACGGCTCTGATACGGTATTGTTTATGGATTAGGTTGGACTGTATTGAACATTTGTAAGTCTCTTGCAAAAGAATATTGACCAGCTGGGGGTTGAGAATGGATGCTAGATATGGCTTCAGCTGGATTTGGTAACATTGTTGGATCGAAAAAAATGTGAGAAGGGTCATTGTGCATTAAATTATTGTTTTGAATTGGTTGGTTTGGATTATTACGAAAATGCGGATGACTAGACGAAGAATCGAATTGGTTGGAAGGCTTAGCAAATGGAATATTATTTAAAGGTCTTTTATTTAAACTGGGATATAGTGTGTATGGGGTGAATTTATTTGGGTCAGAGAGAGTTTGAGTCGTAGCATCATTCATTTCCGTACGTTTAGCTAATTCAGCTTCTAAATTTAAAATTCTTGCTTGCAGTGATTCGATCAATTCTAGATCATCCTCACTGAGAGCAGTCTTTCGAGCATTATTATCATTTGACGGAGTCGGGGTAATATTTAGTTCTTCGTTTGTCCCAGGCGCTAAACAATCCCCCAAGAAAAAGCCAAGAAGTTCCACCAATTCAACCACCGTATTTTGCAAATTACTATGCAAGTTTGGCGAACCTCTCGATTCACCCAGAACAAGCACAAAACGCATACCGACGTGAACTAAACGGCAACAACAAACCTTCTTGGAATCCTCATCCCCTTCTTCCAAACTCGCTTTCAACTCGGCATACCGCTCCAAACAATTTTCAATTTCAGTAGTTGGATCAGTTACCATTCTACGGAAGCATTTTCCCGTCGTATCTTCCCTTTCCACTTTCAGCTGATCTTTCAACCATTTACGCTTTCGCATGCGATCCAAACCTATGGAGAGACTAACGGAACGGGAAACCAATTCAAGGTCCAGTTCGTCGTCGGCTAAGTACTCCACTTTTAATTTGTAGTACAAACTTGAGAGTAGCTCCATCAAAGGTGAGATTTGCCTTGGCCATCGTACTAATAAACGACAGAAACCAATCACAAATCGAAAAAAAGGCGGGTGGGTAATGTCAGAGACATAATTGGATGTCGTGAATACGAAAACAACTGACATATTCCTTAACACTTCCGAATATCAATTGTATGAATTATGCACGCATTCCCCTTTTTCACATTTTTCGCAAAAACAAAGAAAGCTTCACTTGATCTCGATTACTGTGAATTTCACACAGCGAAAAGTGCACTAATCTAAGCAAACTGTTCTTGATTTGCAGTGAATTGAGGATATTTCCCTACGATTTGCAAACAACAAATCCTAATAGTTCTTTAGAAAACTTTTAGAGCCATTAGAACGGCTGATATTGTGCAATGCTCTCCACCGTTGTTTTTTTCCCAATGCTAATGACTGGCAGCTGTGACGTAATCGCTCTTGTCGAAAGCTTGCAGACGACACAAAACACATCTGCTCGCAGTGGCGATTGAATCCAAACTGATTGAATTTTTGTTAAGAGATTTCCTTTTATGTGATTTCGTTTGTATCTTTTTCACTAATGGGCGGTCCTAACGGCTATAAAAATAGCCGCATTCAGAATTTTAATGTTGATTATTTCATTTCGGATTTGCATAATTTATTGAAAGAAACTATCAATATGCTGAAGGGACTCGTTTCTAGCATTCAGAAAGGTCAAATTGCGTAATTCTCTACGACATTAAACTCTGGAACATTTTTCGCAAAAACAAAGAAGGCTTCACTTGATCTCGATTACTGTGAGTTTCACACAGCGAAAAGTGCACAAATCTAAGCAAACTGTTCTTGATTTGTAGTAAACTGAGGATATTTCCCTACGATTTGCAAACAACAAATCCTAATAGTTCTTTAGAAAACTTTTAGAGCCATTAGAACGGCTGATATTGTGCAATGCTCTCCACCGTTGTTTTTTTCCCAATGCTAATGACTGGCCGCTGTGACGTAATCGCTCTTGTCGAAAGCTTGCAGATGACACAAAACACATCTGTTCGCAGTGGCGATTGAATCCAAACTGATTGAATTTTTGTTAAGAGATTTCCTTTTATGTGATTTCGTTTGTATTTTTTTCACTAATGGGCGGTCCTAACGGCTATAAAAATAGCCGCATACAGAATTTTATTGTCGATTATTTAATTTCGGATTTGCATAATTTATTGAAAGAAACTATCAATATGCTGTAGGGATTCATTTTCAGCATTCAGAAGGGTCAAATTACGTAATTCTCTACGACATTAAACTCTGGAACATTTTTCGCAAAAAAAAGGCTTCACTTGATCTCGATTACTGTGAATTTCACACAGCGAAAAGTGCACAAATCTAACCAAATTGTTATTGATTTGCACTAAACTGAGGATAATTACCTGCGATTTGCGAAAAACAAATTATAATAGTTCTTTAGAAAAATTTTAGAGCCATTAGAACGGCTGATATTGTGTAATGCTCTCCACCGTTGTTTTTTTTCCCAATGCTAATGACTGGCAGCTGTGACGTAATCGCTCTTGTCGAAAGCGAAACTAGCTGTGCAGACGACACAAAACACATCTGCTCGCAGTGGCGATAGAATCCAAACTGATTCAATTTTTGTTAAAAGATTGCCTTTTATGTGATTTCGTTTGTAGCTTTTTCACTAATGGGCGGTCCTAACGGCTATAAAAATAGCCGCATATAGAAATTTAATGTCGATTATTTCATTTCGGATTTGCATAATTTATTGAAAGAAACTATCAATACGCTGTAGGGATTCGTTTCTAGCATTCAGAAGGAATGCTAGCATTCAGAATTGAGGAACTCACTACGAACATTTTTCTCGGACGATTTGTTGTACAGCAGCAGCTATTTTGTTCTCTTCCTCAGAACGCGTTCTGATTGGCTGGTGTTGACATGGGTCAAATGAGATAGGTTTTTCAATAGTGTACTATTGAAATACTTCAATGCTTTTGCTATACACGTTTAAGTTGAAAAATTTCGATTCTATTGGTAGTTAGATTATATAAATCCTTCCATAGATCACTGAGCTATGAGCTTTCAAAATACGAGAAAGGCAAACGCGCCATATGATTTATCCTCTTTGATACTCGTTTATACCAAACATTTCAGAAAAGTTGAATTTTGAACTATTTGAGATTATGCCACACAACTGAAAATTTTATCATAAAATTGTGATCATATTTCCGATGGCATGTAGCAAAAATTATGTTGATTCGTTAGATACAATAAGAGATATTCACGATCAAAAACTTATCACTCTCTCAGAGGGTAAATTTTGAAAAGGCACCCCATAGTAAAGTAAGTCGTATTCACGACAAAACGACGATAAATTTTAAACCCGCTAGAAAATAAACAAATATCACAAGTATTTATATAATGAAGTGGTATTGGTAAATGTCAAATTTAGTCTGTATGTATGAATGAACACTTGGTAGATTAACATAAACGAAATAAAACGATCAATTTTCCCGCACAAACCATAGCATTTGACGGCGTGTCCGATGAACGATTTTTCATCACTCGCTACAATTCGCAAAAACAACAATTACAATTAATTTAACGAACAACTTCAGAAACTAATATCGACCTAATGACTAAACGAATAATGAAATGAACGGTGTAAATTGAATTTTCTCCGGGAGACACAATGAAAAAAGTGGTTTGCTTCTGGTCTAGGAATCAAAGCACTTTTTTTTATTTTGCGTTGGGCGCCAATTGTTACGTTGGTCGACTTGATGATCTCAGCGGACGACGACGGGCAGGACGGCACTGGCTTCGGGGCGGTGGGACAGCAACTCGTCTTCAGATTAAGCTGCAACTCGGCCTGTCTGTAGCGGAGGCCTTCGTCCGAGGGTAATACCCGGAGAGTGGTACTGCACGTACTATTTTCTTCGTTTCACCGAAAAGGCACACACGTCGGGCTAACAGCAAACGAACTTAACCGGTCTAGTGCACTCGTCCCGAATCAAACGTTCGTGGGATACCTCGGTACTAAATACTGATCCCTTTGGATCCACTTATACCAGAATTCAAATAACGGAACGGAACGGATTGTCACTTTTGGTGGGTGACACGCTGCTGCAACCTTCACTCTACCGGGTCAACAAAATACTAGCTCCCGCTTAAGGGTTTTCCCGCGGTTTTATCGGCTTGCTGTCCATTCTCCATCCCAATCCCACCGCCGCCTTCAAAGCATGCCACCCCGCATTTTATGCTGCGATGATGACGACGATGACAGTGTGTAGACAGATGACGGTTACAATGTATTATCGTTTTCTGGTTGGTGTCTTGATTAATATTTGTACCTACTATACTTGTTTCCTTTTTCTAAATATTATTTAATATGTGATATGATTTGATATATGAATTGAACAATAACAAAGATACATACATAAATTGATGAATATAAATAAATAAATAAATACTTTTGAATATAATATATAATTTAATAATGAATATGTAGTAAATAAATGTAAATGAATAAATAAATATATAGATAAATAAATAAATGAATAAATAGAATAAATAATTGAACAAAACCCTACTTTTGACACCAACCTTTGCTATTGAGCAGAACTTAAACGTGACTCAAACATGTAAACACGGAGTATGAACGCGATTGACGTTTAAATTCTACTCAGACATTTACTGACAATGAAATAAACAAAAATATACAATATTTGAAAAATATATACAAGCTGGACTCAGTGACCAAAGGAACTATATTGTGACCAGAGAATAACAGGTCACAACGATCGTTCGGCTAGTCTGGAGAGCAGTTCTACTAACCTGGGGTTTATGCCGAGCGAGCACATGGTGCCGAACATGAATTTACGATTGACCCTATCGAAAGCGTGGTCCAAGTCGAACGATATGAGTTTCGCTTTTAATGTGGAACACATTTTTTGTTTTCTATATAGGGGTGCAAATTAGAAAGTCAAGAAAAATACACGCAGAAATGTGGTCAGGTTTCGAACAATTATAGCTCAGTCAATTTTGTATCAATTATTAATATTATGTCACCATTTGATTGGAAATATTTCTACGTATTGATTTGAATGTTCATAGCCATGTATTTTTGATTATATATTATGGAGATGTTGATTAATAGCTAGCAGTGTCTTATTTTGTCTGCAAAAAATCTCCGGTATACCGGATTTCCCTACCATAGTCGACGATTTTGAAGGAGTAAGCAATATATCAAAGGGAAAGCATCGCTCTGATTTGTCAATCGATGCAAAAGCGAAGCTGTTGAAGCACGCGAATCTATAAATAGAAGCGAAATTATAGCTAACGTTTTAGTCCTACGCGTAGTATACTAGAGGTAGGTTGTTGCTAGACAGCGCGACAAAAAGTGCCATAAAACGATTTGAAGCTTTAATTGATATGTTCTGATCTTGTGTCATGCAAGATTGGATGAAATCCCATGTTATGTCCTTTCGCCTGAGAAATTGATAATTAATTTCTAATTTATATAAGATGAAGTCGATCGATGAGAAATAGTTTATCGCTTCAACAGAAATCGCAGAATGGTAGTAATGGTACAAAAACGCTATAAAAATAAGTGCTTGCATACAAAACTTGAACACAAGCTTGGCGAAGAGAAGCTTAAATATCGATATCCGTATCGCAAACATGTACAAACATATAATTGCATATATTTGGGCTATTGATATAATTTCGTCGTCTACAAAACAAATACAAATCACGTCAAACAGAGCCTATATTCTGGGTTCGCGTGTTCGGTGAAAGTTTCTAATAAAGATCAATCTAAGCAGACTCTCGTGCATTTGCGAATTCAAAAGTGTGACGATTAATTGAAAATGTCGATCATTAGAAATTTTGGTTGCCTTGTTCCACATCAATGGCTCGAACAACCCCATGGGGCTGATCCTTGTAGTTTTTGTTTTCGTTGGATCAGCTGTGTGACTTTGTCTTTGAACTAGAGTATGGCTTGAAAAATGTTGCGATCGGGATTAGAGCATTTTTGTGTATCTCCTACACTCCAAAAAAATGGAATTTTACAGGTGACTTAATCCCTTATACGAGGTAATTCGAACCGAACAAAGTAACAGTAACAAAATAACTATTCCGGCTTTGAACCACTACAAAGCAGTGGAATTGCACCTGAAGCAGACAAAAGCGGAATTCTTCACACACGATATTGCCACCAACAAGCCTATTAAGGTGGTACTTCGAGGACTACCCAACATGATGGAAGCCGAACTAAAGCAGGCACTGTCGAAGGCTGGACTAAAGCCTGTGATGGTTTTTAAAATGAAACAACATAACACGGACAAAAAGTATCAATATCAAGTATACTTGAAAGCGATAAAATCGTTATTCCATATAATCATCGAATTGCAAAAGTATAAACCGGTACAACCGGATCACAAAACGATTCTTCCTCCAAAATCCCTCCTGGATGGGGCAATAATCAACCACAAGCAAAGGATGACTCTGGTGACTTATTCTCTGCTGAACAACTGATCGTCATTTTTGAAACATTGACAACAAAACTACGAAACTGCAAAACGCGGTTAAATCAAATCAACGCCTTAGGCAAATTCATCATCGAATATGCAATACAATGAGTTGGTTGTAGTAAATTGGAATGCTTGCTCACTCAGGAGCAAAACTGCTGAATTATCCGATTTTCTTCAATAAAAGAATTCCGATATTGCTATTTTAACTGAAACTCATCTCAAACCTGAAATTTCTATTTTTATTTCCAATTACAGGATTCACAGGCTCGACAGGACAACTACCAGAGAAGGGGGAGTTGCCATTGGCATTAAACGATCCATTCAGCACAGGCTTCTGTCAGCCTTTAAATTGCAATATATAGATGCCATCGGAATTGAGATTACAACGACGATGGGACCCATAATCATCATTGCAGCGTACTACCCCAAACAAACCAATCTTCGAGATGGTACGTGTGCATCATTGAAGCGAGATCTGGCTATGCTCACTCGACGATAGAACAAACTCCGACCACTTTCCAGTAATATTGACGTTGGGATCTTAACCAGAAACAGTGCCTTTTCAACCTTGGAGGAACTATTATCGCACCGACTGGGTCCAATTTCAACAAATCGTCAACCAACTTATTAATGCGGCCCTATTTTCCTTCCAGCATTCAATCACAGTCGCTCGTGATAGGACGGTTCCAGTACAACATATGCCGAGTTCCTCTCTTCAAATTGACAGTGTCACCAAGAAACTCATCCGACTTCGAAATATCTAACGGAGACAGTATCAACGAACTGGCATCGTGGATAAGAAGACTTCTCATAACAACTTAACTAAGATAATCCAGGTAGGGATATCTGAGCTTCGCAACAGGAACTTCCAGCAAAAGCTTCGAGAATTTCTCCCACATTCAAAGCCCTTGTGGTTCTTAACGAAGGTGTTTAAGAAAAAACCGAAGCCTATTCCTCCTCTGATGTCACCCCAGGACCCAGCTGAAGGAATACTTTTAATCACACCAGTAGAGAAGGCAAATGCGCTAGGCCAGCAGTTTGTGTGTTCTCACAATTTTGGACTCAACATTATTAGTCCACATGAAAGAACCGTTGCTGATAGCGTAGCTGAGGTTGACCAATCATACAACTTTGTTAGTGAGGAAAGTAGAGTCACTGTGAATGAGCTGATGGCTATTGAGAAATAATCCTAAATTATGAAGGCCCCCGGTTTCGAGAATACATTCAACATTGCGCTGAAATATTTGAGTATTCGCTCATTTGTTTTCTTAGCTAAAATTTTTATCAGGTGCTGGGAGCTTGGTTACTTCCCTTCAAAGTGGAAGTTGTCTAAAGTAATCCCAGTTTTGAAACCGGGGAAAGATCCTTCTTTTTCCAAGAGCTATCGGCCCATCAACTTACTCTCTGCGCTATCCGAGCTGTTTGAAAAGCCAATACAAAGGCGAATTCTTGCTTTCGCAGATGAACAGGATATATTACAGGAAGAACAGTTTGGGTTCCGGAAAGGAAGATCCACCATCCACCAACTCACAATGGTTAACAACGTCATCCAGCAAAACAAATCAGTGTCCAAAACGACTGCCATGGCAATATTGAATATTGAAAAGGCATTCGATAATGTGTGGCACGATGGCCTGGTGTTTAAACTGCATCGGTATAATTTTAAAATTATATATTTTAACCTTATTAAAATTATCAAAAATTATCTTGCAGATATAGCATTCCAGGTTTCTCTGAATAATGCACTTTCAGAAAGATTTACTATTCCTGCTGGTGTACCCCAAGGAAGTATCCCAGGTCCCATTCTATACAACATTTTCACATCAGACATACCACCTCTTCCGGGTGGTGGTGTTCTGTCACAATTTACTGATGATACTGCCATTCATTACAAAGGTCGTGTCATTAATGCTCTGAAGAATAAACTACAGACAGGTCTGGACGCTCTAACTGAGTATTTTACAAGCTGAAAAATTGTGATCGATGCAGCAAAAACTCAGGTCATCTTGTTTCCACATTCAAGATCTCCAAAACTTGTTCCATCAGACGAATGCCGAATATGATTCGGTGATGAGGTCATCTAATGGTCCGACGAAGTTGTCTATCTAGGACTAACATTTGACAGACATCTGATATTCAGGTCACATGTTGACAAAATCGTTCAAAAATGCAGCATACTCATCACTGATTTGTAGAACATCTAAACTGTGCCTGAAGAATCAGATGGCTGTCTATTAACAAATCATCTAACCCGCAATTGAATACGCAGTCCCTGTTTGGCGGGACTGTGTACGAACACACAAACTTAGGCTTCAGCGCATTCAAAGTAAGATCCCAAAGATGATTCTAAATCTACCCCCTTGGACAAGGACTAGTGAAGTACATGAGATGGCCTCCCTGGATATACTAGCACAAAAATTAGAACAATACTGCACGAAATTTGAAGAGAGGTGCTCAATCTCTTTAATACAAATAATTCAAAATTTGTACGTATTAGGTTAGGGATAGTTATAAGTAGGTAGATATTTTATTTATAATTAAAATAAATATTATGATTAAACATTAGTATGTAAAACAAGAGTAACTTAAATTGTTAGTATCGAATCGTTTGAACAACAAAGATGAAAGGCCAAAGGGGTCAAAACACTTGTACTGTAAAATGTTGATGTAATACATAAAAATAAGATTAATAAACAGA
This sequence comes from Malaya genurostris, assembly GCF_030247185.1. NCBI lineage: Eukaryota > Metazoa > Arthropoda > Insecta > Diptera > Culicidae > Malaya > Malaya genurostris. The sequence continues at coordinate 130,231,797 of NC_080572.1, forward strand.
TATTCATGCAAAAAAATAAAAAAATGAGAAATAGCGTCATTTAAGTTAAAGCAGCTACTCTGAACGCACGAGACACCGTCAGCACGATGGCACCGAAAACCGGTAGAAAGGCAGCAAAAAAGTCCAGCAAGGCCCTTTCAAAGAACTTTTCAGATAATTCAAAGCACTTTTCAAAGCTAAAGATTATCATAAAGAACTAGTTGAATTTTGTCGCTTTCCTACCATTTTCTGAGCAACTGTTGCCGAAACACACGAGAACCATCTCAGATCTAAATACAGATCTGATTGTGACAATTCAAGGAGATTGATTGTGACAATTCAAGGCACTTTTCAGTGCCACAGATAATCAATTATTATTATTATTATTAATAATATTAATATTATTATTATAATTATTATTATTACTATTATTATTATTATTATTATTATTATTATTATTATTATTATTATTATTATTATTATTATTATTATCATTATTATTATTATTATTATTATTATTATTATTATTATTATTATTATTATTATTATTATTATTAATATTATTATTATTATTATTATTATTAAAATTACTCTAGCATACCGAAGATCGTCGATACATTTCAGACCAGGCCATTGCAATTGTCTCGTATTGAAATTTCAAGAAGAATCAGATATCTTCGAACTTCATAGCTTCCATAAAAATAAACTACAAATTCGTCGTACCTAGTCTCCTATATTAGCAAATTAAAAATTAATTGTTTCAAGTTTGGAATATATAGTTGTAGAATAGTAGCTGTTTAATGTAACTAATCTGTACTTTAAGGTAGGTGCATCGCTTAAACTCTTTTAGTGAAAAGGGGGAAAGCTTGCACAATTCATACAATCAATCAACTAATAGATCTTCGGAAAAGTGATGGGAGCGTGCCAGTTTTTTCGTATTCACGACATCCAGTTAAGTCTCTGACATTACCCACCCGCCTTTTTTCAACCAGTTGTGTTTGTAGTAAACTTTCTGCAGATTTGCTATACAAAATACATAGCACAGGCTCAGAAGCCATTCATTTCGAATTTTTCGTTGTCATCGTGGTCATTATGGTGCGATCGAGGAATCTCCAAGCAAAATTCAAAGCTTGTTACCGCAAGCGGAAGTACCAGGAGACTTCAACAGAACACGTATCAGTTTCGCATTCACGGACAACAGGTCATCCTGGAAATAGAAGACGGAAGTCAGCGGTATCCATCGGAAGTCAATGGTATCCATCGGAATTTGAACTCAATTCGTCACTCTCCATCACGAACGCCTTCATAAAAGGTTCTTTTCAGAACCACCATTATTTTATCATAAGGAACTATACTGGTTATTTCGTAATATTTGTGTCTCAGAATGATTAATGTAACTAATCTGTACTGTAGTTTAGGTGTATCGTTTCAAATTCTAAAAGGTGATTTTTTTGAGGTTAGGATTTTCATGCATTAGTATTTGCTCAGATTTTTTGAGGTTATGATTTTCATGCATTATTATTTGCTCAGTATGCTTTGACATTTCATCATGAATAGACTTACTAACGAGCAACGCTTGCAAATCATTGAATTTTATTACCAAAATCAGTGGCAAGAAAATCCGCTTTTTTATCGACAAATTTTGTTCAGCGATGAGGCTCATTTCTGGTTGAATGGCTACGTAAATAAGCAAAATTGCCGCATTTGGAGTGAAGAGCAACCAGAAGCCGTTCAAGAACTGCCCATGCATCCCGAAAAATGCACTGTTTGGTGTGGTTTGTACGCTGGTGGAATCATTGGACCGTATTTTTTCAAAGATGCTGTTGGACGCAACGTTACAGTGAATGGCGATCGCTATCGTTCGATGCTAACAAACTTTTTGTTGCCAAAAATGGAAGAACTGAACTTGGTTGACATGTGGTTTCAACAAGATGGCGCTACATGCCACACAGCTCGCGATTCTATGGCCATTTTGAGGGAAAACTTCGGAGAACAATTCATCTCAAGAAATGGACCGGTAAGTTGGCCACCAAGATCATGCGATTTGACGCCTTTAGACTATTTTTTGTGGGGCTACGTCAAGTCTAAAGTCTACAGAAATAAGCCAGTAACTATTCCAGCTTTGGAAGACAACATTTCCGAAGAAATTCGGGCTATTCCGGCCGAAATGCTCGAAAAAGTTGCCCAAAATTGGACTTTCCGAATGGACCACCTAAGACGCAGCCGCGGTCAACATTTAAATGAAATT